>NC_063046.1:7388166-7688166 GCF_018812025.1 Megalobrama amblycephala | reverse complement strand
ACTCTAGTTCTGTCATGGAGACAGGTGTGGTGTCTCAATATCTGTCAGGTAGTAGCACTATTTTATCTGTGGTAATCCCCCTAAATCACTCATAGATCCTGAAATGTCCTTTTTCAGTGATTGAAGCCCATGCACCAAACAGCCGGAGAGAAGAGGTCATGTTCAGCTCTTCAGGTTCTCACGCTCTGGGTAACAACACGGTGGAGTACCAGAAAGGAGCAGAAAGACAAACCCTCCGCTGCTATGGGCCGCTGTCTGCAGACTTCACAGTTAAGGTGGGTATTGAAAACCGTACAGTAATCTATCTGCAAGTGGTACTAAAAAGCAGCAGAAACTCTTAGCCAGCGATATGGCCTTTTCGATGGATAGATATTTTCTCTTGTGTTGGAGTTTCCAACCTTATTTATATGAGAAATCTACTTGAAGTACCCCTTAAGATTTTATAGGTCAAGTTTTACCAAAAACCTCTATCTTCATTTACTTGTTCCAACGTGCATTCTTTTCTTTTTTCCATAACATACAAAAGGAGATGCAACACAGAACATTCAGTAAAAGTGGAAGGTCTGTTGTATTGCTGTTGTATTTACAATACAGCCTTTCAGGACAGATTTGAGAACAATTTTCATGTGTATTATGTTTATATACAGTTGCAAGAAAAAGTATTGGAAACTCTTGCAGAATCTGTGAAAATGTGAATAATTTTAACAAAATAAGAGAGATCATACAAAATGCATGTTATTTTTTATTTAGTACTGTCCTGAGTGAGATATTTTACATAAAAGGTGTTTACATATAATCCACAAGACAAAAAAAATTGCTGAATTTATTAAAATGACCCAGTTCAAAAGTGAACAATTGGTTCTTAATACTGTGTGTGGTTACCTGATGATCCACGACTGTTTTTATGTTTTGTGATGTTGTTCATGAGTCTCTTGTTTGTCCTGAGCAGTTAAACTGAGCTCTGTTCTTCAGAAAAATCCTCCAGGTTTTGCAGATTCTTCAGTTTTCAAGCATTTTTTGCATATTTGAACCCTTTCCAGCAGTGACTGTATGATTCTCAGATCCATCTTTTCACACTGAGGACAATTGAGGGACTCAAACTCAACTATTAAAAAAGGTTCAAACATTCACTGATGCTCCAGAAGGAAAAACGATGCATTAAGAGCCGGGGGGTCAAAACTTTTGAACAGGATGAAGATGTCCCATTTTTTTCCCCAAATTTTTCTTATTTTGTTTAAAGTTGTTTTCCATTTAGTACTGCCCTTCAGAAGCAACAGAAGACACTTACATGTTTCCCAGAAGAAAAATTAAGTACTATTTACCTTGATATTCAAATTCAAAGTTGTGCTGATATATAGCCATATCGCACGGCTATGAGTGTGATATTGCGTTTATACAACAGTTCGACGGCACAAGTGTGTAAATAAATAAGAACAACAACAAAGTGTCTTTAAAAACCCTCTTTTGTGACAGTTTAACAGTTGAGCCCAAGCCTCCGTTACCAGTGTTGGGCACGTTACTTTAAAAAAGTAATTAGTTATAGTTACTAGTTACTTCTCACAAATAGTAACGGAGTTAGTAACTGAGTTACATCATTATAAAAGTAACTAATTACCAGGGAAAGTAACTATTGCGTTACTTAAAAAAAATAAAATAAAAATAAAAATATGCCAAATAAATTGAATGCCCCCAATATTACATTTAAGTCTAAGAATAAATTATTCTTGATGCGACTCCTGACTCATGATCCGCTCTTGCTCACGACATGAAATTTCTCTGTACTGTGTTGGTAGCCATTAAAGAAAACGTAGTTTCATATTTATGTTTAAATAGTCCTATGTTATGTTTTAAATCCATTTATTCGATTATGAAAAGTGAACAGCATGAGTAAGATGCATCATAAGATGCGCAAATATATCGGGAGACATGGAGTGGGTCAGACATGATTTTAAACACTTCATTAAGTTTTGTTTTATAGAAAGCCTCTCTTTAAAGTGAATTTCGTTTTGTAAAAATTGTATCTTAATTTTAATCAATGTTTCATCAACCAATTGCTTGGATTTAATATATAACAAGCAAATATAGCAGACAATAAAATCATGACATGGAGGCGCGGGCGCGATCGCTGGCGCGTGAACTGGAGCGCGTCTTACAGGCTAAATGAACCGAAACTCAGAGGCTGCTTGCCTCGCAGACATGAGAAATATATCTATAGAAAGCTTGAAATATCTACTTTAACGAAAATTAAGTAATTAAACACGAAAAGAAAGAGGCTACTCTGATTATATAGCCTAATCCGAATGAAATGTGCATTATATCTCTAGGCGCGTCCATATGAGCAGATGATCAGCAATGAGAATCAGCAATGTCAACTTCATCTTTGCAGCCGACACAGATTCAGAAAACATTACTTTATTAATAAACAATTAAAATGTCTCCTTGCTGTTTTTGTCACACTCATAATCATTACTTTTGCCGGTTCTTTATGGCAAGCTTTATGCGTGCGCTTGAGTGCTATAGCCTATATTATGTAAACGCTCCTTATTATGGTTTATTCTCTCCAGTATTTAAGAAATTAAATTAATATAAATGTGATTAGTCAACTAATAGCTTAAATGAACAACTACTAGTCGACTAGAAAAAAACTCATTTCACATATTTTCAATCAAGCATCAAAAAGGGTAGTCTGGTTTGAGCTCGCGCTCAGCTCGCATGCTCTGACAGACACACACACAGCGCATCATACATTATTATCATTTTAAAATTATATTTGTGTATGACTAACCCCAACACACACCAGAGAAAATTATTCGTAATTCGTTTGATTACTCGTTACTGAAAAAAGTAACGGCGTTAGTAACGCGCATTATTTATAACGCCGTTATTCCCATCACTGTCCGTTACTAATTCTAAAACATCACTTTAGAACTAGTAACGAAGGAACGTTGAGTCGCTTCATTGAAACTCACTGTAATATATAGAGTATTATGAGAGAGAGATCGCCTGAATGAGAGTATTACCTGCATCTGATATTCTTCAGGTCAATCTTATATTCATAATCACAAAATCAGTTTGAATATCCGCTGAGGAAAGCAATATCTTTGTCTTTGTCCTTTTAACATTTAAGAGGATTTCCCATGACAGTGCTAGTCAATGCATTTGTCAGTTGCGTCTGTAAAAACAACGTCCTTGTTTTCTTGTTTCAGTCCATTTCAATATAAAAGTCTTTGTGACTGACTGACTCACTCATAAAGACAGTCTTTGACGCCATCTAATGGCATATTAATGTAACTTTCACTGAAGTCAAAATCACTAATGGATTCTCTCAATACCAAAAAAAATAAGGCATGTTATTTATATAAAATATTATTTATTGAACATGAACAATAATATTTAAATGCACAACAATAGCCATTATAACAGTATAAGAAGTAAAATGGGAAATAAACACAAGCAAACAGTTCAGTCAAACATACAAAAGCAGCGCTTTAAGTGCAGGATTTAATTTCAATGTAAATATAAAGTTATGAATCTTAATATAACACTTAAGTCAAATCTGTTAGCTCTGGAACAAGTACTAGATTAATAAGACCAAAGATTGCCTGTTTGATATACCCAAAACGAATTATACCTCATGTTTAAACACTTTCTACATAAGAGCCAGCGGCAAATTCCTGAAGGACTGGCCGAGATGAAGCTGTTCTCTGCGGGTACATGAGCTCTGAACGCTCGCTGACGGCCTGGAGCTCACATTTCTGAAAGAGTCTAAACTAATTTTCAAGTAGGCGCTATATTTTTGCATATAAATTGCATATCTGAGGTCTAAACAACCATATTCTCGCCTAAAAACCTCTTAAAACTACATTCCGTTACAAAACAACAGTAGTATCTATAAAAATATGGTGGGTTTGCTCGTCCACTGTAAGATTGCTGACAGCGGAGTGATTCAAACGGTGAAGCGGTTCCCGTGGCGACGTTGGTAGAATATCGTATGGCTGGAAAGAATAGCAATGAAAGTTTCATGCAACTTCAGTTTGAAGCTTCGTGATGATTTTAAAGCAGCAGAGAGAATCAGTGTTTACTCTCCATGTGAAACTGTAAACACAGCACAATATGATTGCAATCATGCTAGGCTTTCTCATCTCACGACCTGAAGAGTCATGATTAGTCTTGACACCACGGCTTTACAGTAACTGAACATGACTCATTACTCTAGTTAATTGCAGCAGCATGCAAACAGTATTTAACTAATCATCACAGCTCTGGAAATCAAGACTAGAGGATATTCAGTGGCAGATGATGCATGCTGCATTTCATATGGAAATCATGAGTTGGACTGTGGCCCCTTGAGGAAATTTCCTGCTCATTATACATGTCAAAATCATTTGGTTTTTTAAAACGAATGGCTTTTATCTCCTTTTGTGATGTGATTATGAATGTGACTATTAAAAGTAAATGATCAGGCACATTATAAGTGCATTTCGGTTCTCCTCAGGTGAAGTATGCTGGCCCTAAAGACACAGTGATGCAGTTTATGTTCTACCAGCCCATTCGCTACCAGTGGAGGGAAACTGACTTTTTCCCTTGCTCCGTCACCTGTGGAGGGGGTGAGTACTATAGATTGTTCCTCTTGATTAGAGGTGGCCATTTTCAATAATTCACAACAATTTGAATGGTTCGAATATACCAAAAATACTCGTTCAGCACACCTACTCTATGATGCTTTGGGATAAATTTGGGATAATTTCAGTTCTGTTTGATACTGATAGGAGAATAATCTGAAAATAATTATAGTTCTACCCTTTTCTGTCTAAATAAATGAAAAACAAAACACTCAAAACTAAAATCAACAATTATAAAAGCAACAAGTAAATTTAGGCATCACAAACTTATAATGTACCATATGAACATGGATATTTATTTGTTTAAAGTTTTTAAAACTTTAAGTGAGCATTAGATGAAGGCAGATGTATAATCCAAATATAAAAATAGGGCAATTATCTGCACAATTAAATATCCAATATCTGTTGAAATATGTCCAATTTTGACCAATATTGAAAACGATACATTAAAAATCTCTAATATTGGCAGATAATTGATTTGTCATCATGCATTAAAGTGCCCGTATTATTTTGTTTTGGAGGTCTCCTTCAACAGGTTTACATACATTCAAAGCCAAAAACACTTTTATCTTATCATAATATACATTGCACATCTATGGAGTATGGAGGACCAAATTACTCAAAATAAAATAATTCAATAAATAATGAATTCAATAAAACAACAATTAAATGTACCAGTTTATTCTGAAATAATTCAATAATTATTAAATAATTAATTTAGTTCATTATTATTTCAATAATTAAATAAATCAATAAATAAATGTATTTATTTATTTTGTAAAATTCCATAAAAACACAACAATTATTGTTTAATATATTTCACAATATCCTCTTTCACACACTATTGCAGCATAAATGCAGCATATTATTATGAAAAACAGCTTTTTGGAAAAGAACATTTAATTAGGAAAAAAATAGACATTTAAACAATAATAGTGTGTGAAAGAGGATATTGTGAAATATATTAAACAATAAATGTTGTTTTCATGGAATTTTACAAAATAAATAGATACATTAATTTATTGATATATTTAATTATTTAAAGGTGCAATATGTAATATTTTTGCAGTAAAATATCCAAAAACCACTAGGCCAGTGTTATATATTTTGTTACTTGAGTACTTACAATATCCCAAATGTTTGCAACTCTTTGTAAATCGTGAGAAAATTACAATTTTAACCAAGGCTCCGGGACGTGTGAGGAGTCGCCTGTCAATCGCGTCATACCCGCGTTTCCCTCGGTTTCTGGTTTTATTTTGTAGAAACCATGGAAACACCAAAGACGCTTTAATATTTACATGTTTTAATAGACAAGGGAACAACTGTTTTGATATATTTATAGACAGAAAGCTAATTATTGTCATATAGCTCAACACGTTTAGTCTTATTGTTTAAATCTAATTTTCTTGATTTTTTTTTTTTTTTTTTTTTTTTTTTGCAAGTACCATGCTTTACCATGCCTCGGAGAAAAAAAAAAAAAAATTGCATGCCATTTATCAACACAAGCCATCCAGCATTTAATATGATATTGTAAAATCGATCTATCTTACTGCAGTGTGTAACAGTGTCTCACAGCATAATAAAAGTCCCGCTGCTCGTGAGGCGTGTGTTGCGCAATCGCTCCAGCTCCTCATTCAGCTCCACAACACTCGCTCCTGCTCTGCTTCATACTACAGTAACGTTAATAATCGCATCCATGAACATGATTTGTTCCCGAGTCCAATCACTATTCTTTTCCACCAGCTGTGATGTGGAGACCACATGTCCCAATATTCCGCGCTCAAACTTGCCGTCATCAAGCTACGCCTTTGTTTTGAATAGGCTTCTAGCGACCTCTAGCGGACAGAAATCTTACATATTGCACCTTTAATAATAAAATTAATTATTTAATTATTATTTAATTATTTCAGAATAAACTGGTACATTTAATTGTTGTTTTATTGAATTCATTATTTATTTAATTATTTCATTTTGAGTCATTTGGTCCTCCATACACACCACCTCATTTCTCAAAATGTCTAAAAAGGTTATTTCAAAGATTCAGTCTCTCTAAACCCCGCCTTTCTTCGAGTCTACTCTGCTCTGATTGGTCAGATGGCCCAGTTTGTTGTGAATAGTCTACTTCTTACAGAAACACCTATTACCATATCTGAATTTCATCTCCGGAGGCTTCTTCAGCGCTTAATACACAGTGATATGAACAGTAACGATGGAATTATGCAAATTTGCATTTTAATACATGATATACAATACCGATTATATTAGAATGATTTCTGAAGGATCATGTGACACCGAAGACTGGAGTAATGATGCTTTGATCACAGGAATAAATTACATATTAATATATAATCGAATAGAAAACAGTTATTTTAAATTGTAATAATATTTCGCAATATTACTGTTTTTACTGTATTTTTAACAAATGAATTTAATCTTGGTAAGCATAAGAGAAATTGTCATTGACATAGCTAATGTTGCTTTGTCTTTGTAAAGGTTATCAGCTCAATTCGGCTGATTGCATGGACATTCGTTACAACAAATCTGTTGCGGAGCACCTGTGCCACAGCTTCCCGGAGAACACCAAACCTACACCCAAACTCAAGGAGTGCAACATGGATCCCTGCCTTGAAAGGCTGGTTCTGTCTTATCACCCTCCATGACAAAACACAACGAGTGAAGAATGAATCTCTATAAACCAGAGAGTAGCTGTGCATTAGACTTCCTGTGCTTGAACTCATTATAGTGTGGATACTGACTTGAAGGGCTAATGGTGTGTGTTTCTCTGCAGTGATGGCTTCAAGGAAGTGATGCCCTACGACCATTTCCAGCCTCTACCACGGTATGAAGTTATTTACTGTGTACAGCACATATATCACAGCACTCTCACTGCTCACATTCAGATCTTGATACTCGCTTCACTCAGTGATGTCAGCTGATTTTCAATGACAGAATCATTCATCAAGACAACCTTTGAATGTTGATTTGACATGTCTGAAAAGTTAAAACAGACTCTAAGGCCTGAAATGGTTTAAAGAAAGATTCAAAGTTATATATTTAAAAGTAATATATGCTTTGTGTTGTTTGAATACTATAGATACACTACTGTTTTTAAACAGTAAGAATTGTTTTGAGAAATTTATATTTTAAACCCATTAAATTGTTCAAAAGTGTCAGTAAAGACATTTATAATGTCACAAAAGATTTCTATTGTTATATAAATGGTGTTCTTTTACATTTCAAAGAATACTAAAAATCATCATGTTTTGCACAAAAATATTAAGCAACTGTTTTCAATATTGGTAATAATCATAAATGTTTCTTAAGCAGCAAATCATCATATTAGATTGATTTCTGAAGGATCATGTGACACTGAAGACTGGAGTAATGATGCTGAAAATTCAGCTTTGATCACAGGAATAAATTACTTTTTAAAATATATTCAAATGGAAAACAGATATTTTAAACTGCAGTAATATTTCACAAAATTACTGTATTTTTGATCACATTGTTGACACTTTGTCTCCAACAGTTATCACATTACAATATTTCATAACATAAAGTTACTGCTCATCTACTAAGTTAGCACTTAGCTACTAATACTAGGGGTGTGACAAGATAGTTAGTTCATGAGACGAGACAAGATTTTTACACAGTATTTTTTAAGAAATCCTCAGTGACAAAACACATGACTAGAAAAATATTCTCCAGGTGCATTTGAAATGTTTTAACTAATCATCTTGTAATGAATGTCATTTCAGTTCTACTTTCTGAGTGTGAATTATCAAATGCAGTAGAAGACAACAATACTCAAGTACTGTAAAAGGTTTTGCCACAAACTGACTGGCTTCTCTCCTGTATGATTTCATATGAGTCTCTTCAGACACCTTTCTGTACATGATCACAACCTCCTAACTGAACTCCTTTCCACTAATTGATCATAGAAATAAAAATAATATAAATAAAAATAAATAACACAGTTTTCACTTAAGTGCAAACAATAACTGCAACTATAATCAAAGTCCTCTCACAATATACAAAGTGCAAATAGAGACCAAATCTTTTTTCTTCAAGCATGATACAGAGCTGGGAGATGGTTACAACTACATGGCCCAGCCTAAGATAGCTTTCATATTGAAAGATATTTGCATGCATCAGGGAGCCGCTTTCAAAATGCAGGGTATTGAAATCGCGTTTTACTTTCGCTTTCGGTTTCGTGATCACGCATACTCTGTGAATAGGGGAGCAGTGGTGCTGAGCGTGAATTCTACAAGATAAGACATTTGTCAGACACTTAGGCTCTGTTGTGCAACGAATCCTCTGCCATGGTCTTCTCAGTCATCTCGTCACTTACTCTCGTCATGTGATCAGTGAACTCTGATTCCTGCTGCACTGCATGCGACTGCAGTTTGTGTTGGATGTATCTCTATATGCACAGAGCATTCTTTAGAACTTCCGCAATAATATAAGCCAGCTCGAAAACTTGCGGTGAGATGTCATTTGATGGTGTGTTGAGCATCAGTAGTGTAATACTTAGTTTATAATCAGAATATAATCACTTAAATAGTCAGGCATAGCATTAATTTAGTAATTCAAAACGTAAGACGGCATAAAAAATAAATCAATAAAGACGTACCTCATTGTTCCTCCTCGGCTAAATTCAATTCGACCATCAGTTTTCAAACTTTTATGTGGAAAAAAGCTTCAAAAATTAAATACTTATTGTGCACTTTAGTTAGATTAATTGAATAAAATGTGTTTTTACAAGTGTGCTGAAATCATTGATCTTGCACTGTGATTACAAAGGGAAAGTGCGGCGCTCGCTTTCTGTGTCATTCATTCACAAGAAAAGTTATTGTTTTTCTTAAGATTTTTTGAGTATTTCATACTTCACATTGACAAAATGTATTTTTAAACCTAGTTATTTTATAATGTTTAATATTTAGTCAAAAACGAAGTGAAAAACGATTAGAGGAAATAGCTGATAAATGTGCAAATAAATGCTACTTTGCCGCCACCTGCTGGTTAAATTGGTAATTATTGTCTTTTTTATTTTTAAATAAGTGTTTTCTATCAAATGTTGAATTTCCTACATTTTTAAACGTTCCGTTTTACAATGGGCACATTAAGGATGAACAAGTAATGTTTGTGGTCATCGCATTAAAAATAACGTTTGAAGTGCTGGGGGAAAATGCGTGTGTGTGTGTGTCTAATTACAGACACAGCGTTTTTAAACAGTCCCAATAGCTTCGTCTTTATTGCAATCAATAAAACTGATTATTGGCAAATTAGGTAAATGTGATAACTGCATGAAAATATGAATACAACATTAAAAAGTCAACCATTGATGGTTTTGTGTCAATGTACAGCGAGTACAGAATGAACAGCTAACAGTTCACCGGAAATGCCCGAGTTGGCTTAACGACTACCAGGAAGTAACCGTGCATATAGTCTATTGAATCGACCGTTATGCAACTGAATTAAATGTTGTTGTTTTTTTCTTTAAAAAGCAAAACAACTGTGGAGGCAGTGCTGTGGTGGGCACTGTAATGTAATGTAAACATAGCAGTGGCATATCCTATCCTAATTTCATCCTCACACTCCCATCATGGCAATATCGCAAGACAGCTTTTCACCTCGACGAGAAATCTCGTCACATTTTAATCTCATGGCACGAGATCTTGAGGCACAAGGTCTTGACACACCCCTAACTAATACCAATAGATATTATTGTATAATACTGATGCAGTTGGGAGCAGAACCCATGGACGTCGTGTTCAGTGTCGTGTGGAGGGGGCTCTCAGGAGAGAAGCGTGGTGTGTGTAGAGGAGGACGTTCACGGTCAGATCGTGCTGGTAGAGGAGTGGAAGTGCACACACTCCCCAAGGCCATTCAACAAACAGAGCTGCAACACGTTTGAGTGTCCACAGTGGATGGCCATGGAGTGGTCTCAGGTGAGTGACCTTTTATTGACCTCTTCTTCCATTTCTGATCACCATCTATAGCTCTGTTCTACAACCCAGTGTCCTAACCCAAATGAAACCCAAATAAGAGACTGATTTAAAGAGGACCTATTATGCTTTTTAGATTTCCAACTTTCTTTCCAAATTATTTTAGTTGCTGTTTGAGCATGAAAAAGGCTCCGCCTTTACAAAGCACAAAGTTCCTCCAGCAGGAGTTATTCTCTGTATTCTTTCTGAACTCTCTGAAACGCCTTTGTCCTGAGTTTTCTTCCAGAACGAACACGTCACAATATTCCTTATTTAAATAATACCTGCCCAAGGTATATGCAAAAATAAAGGGTTGAGGCACGCTTGAGTTGGTTAATAGTGTGGTGAAACTTGCAGTTATGGTAAGGGGCGGGACATTTCTCAAACATGCTGGAAGTGGTTGACCAATCACATCACACTGATCCAGCCAACCAATCAGAGCCCATTATGCTTTCAGAAGGAGGGGATTCATAGAGACAGGAACTAAACAGAGTGTTACTGACAGACTGGGAAGAGAGGAGGTGCAACAATGGAGAATATGAGAAAAATAATGTGTTTTTTGAACATTCAAGCGTGAAAACATAGTAGACCCTAAAAACAACATCAAGACTTTGCATTATAGGTCCTCTTTAAAACACTGTTCATAGGCAGTGTTTTCTTTTGGAACAGATATATTATACCTCTATATAAACGTTTGGGGTCAGTAAACATTTTTAAAAAGGAATTAATCATTTTATTCAGCGAGGATGCATTAAATCAATCAAAAGTGACAGTAAAGACATTTATAATTTTACATGCTTTTATGCTTTTAAAATACATTACGATAGAAAACAGTCATAACACTGTAATAATATTTCATAATATCACTGTTTTTAATGTGATTTTCATCAAATAAATGCAGCTGGTCAGCAGAAGAAACTTATTTCGACATTAAAAAATCTTATCAACCTCAATCTTTTATTGTCACATACAGGGGTTGGACAATAAAACTGAAACACCTGATTTTAGACCACACTCATTTATTAGTATGGAGTATGACCTCCTTTTGCAGCCAATACAGCATCACTTTGCCTTGGGAATAACATATAAGTCCTTCACAGTGGCCAGAGGGATTTTCTGAGCCGTTCCTCCTCCAGAACAGTGTTCAGGTCACTACGTGATGCTGGTGGAGGAAGATGTTTTCTGACTCGTTCCTCCAAAATACCCCAAAGTTCCATCTGGTGACTGTGGAGGTCATGGGAGATGTTCAACTTCACTTTCATTATTGGTGCATTATCATGCTGATACACGGCCCCACCTTCAGGGTACAATGTTTGAACCATCAGGTGCTCATGGTCCTCCAGAATGGTTCAGTAGTCCTTGATAGTGACGCGTCCATCAAGCACAGTAGGGAATGCAATGATATCGCAGCCCAAACCATCGCTGTGCTTCACAGTCCGAGTGTTGAGCCTCTTTGGTTCTTCTCCACACCATAACTCCCACAGTGAAGGTGGACTCAACAGAGAACAATACATGTCACCATTGAAACTGACATTTGGCTGTAGCAGCCTGACCATCAATATTGACTCTGTGGAGCTCCAGACGAAACAGGAGAGTAACTCTGCAGTGAGTTGGGCAGCTGTGGTTTTATGTGAATCAGTACCTGGACATCCCTTTCAGACAGCTTCCTCTTGTGTTGACATTTACTCCGGTCGGATGTGGTTCATTCTGCGTGTTGGTATGCCAACATTACCCCGGATACCATCGCTCTCGATACACCACAAAGACTTGCTGTCCTGGTCACAGATGAGCCAGTGAGAATGGCACCAACAATTTCTCTTCATTTGAACTCAATTACGTTGTGTGGACTGCTATATTTTATGTTCAGCTGTGCTATTGCTCTGCTAATTCAATCTTCACTGTAAAATCAGGCCTGAAACCTCCAACACTATATTGGCCAGTGTTTCAGTTTCATTGTCCAACCCCTGTATTTTATATGTGCTTTTCACTTTACTTCTGGTGTAAATGAATAGATTAAGTTCAATTTAATTTGTATAGTGCTTTTACAATACATATTTTATGTAATATGATCACATATCAGCACATCTGGACTGCCCCATGTACGTGTTTGTGTTTTTGTATTTGTACTATCCAGTGCACGGTTACCTGCGGCCCAGGTCTGCGGTACAGGGTTGTGCTGTGTGTGGATCACAGTGGGCAGCATGCTGGCGGCTGCAATCCCCACCTCAAACCCCATATCAAAGAGGACTGCCTGGTCCCCGTCGCTTGCCACAAACCACGAGGTAGAAACAACAAAAATTACATCTTTTAAAATGTAAATCTTCTCTAAAATGCTGTCTATTGCCTACTTAAGGGGTTTTCATACCGGGCAGTTATAACAACTCAGTTTTAGGAACTAGCCACCAGGCCGGTTCCCCGAGAACTACATTTTCCCCTAGGGCCATTTTCCTGGTTGCATTCATACCGCCAGTAGGAACTCTGAAGTAACGTAAACTGTCGCTTACATCCGCAGCTCTGGGGCCTCATTTATAACCATTGCATACGCACAAAACAGGCCCTGAAAGAGTTCCTACGTATAAGTTGTGATTTATAAAAACAAACTTGACGGGAAAATTTGCGCACCTCCACGCAAACTCTGACTCATGCGTAGGAACATTTTGGAGAGCATTTTGGCGACACCGATGGTGAGCTGAGGGACTGACAGCAGATGAAGGACAATCACTTTAAATCCTCATTATGAGTCATACTCATAAATACAGTGCATGTTCAAAATTACAGTTTAAATAAGTAAAAGAATGATTTAAACTCGCATGGAAACTCACGTTTTCATTTTGATATACACATTTACATTAATATTATACTTTCACTAATGGCGATAAGCACTGAAATTACATTACGCAGTCATTACGGAGAAGTTAAACAAAAATTATATGAATTTAGATAGTAGACGTGCTATTTTGGATTACTTTTCATGTGACACGCTGTTTTAATGACAGAGGGGAGCACTAGGAGCACAATAATTCCTCTTTAAACTAAACTGCAGATGTTATGACAAAATAATTTAGCGAGAACGATGATCAGTGATGCACACTTAACTTCGATATTATGGAAGACACTGCTGGATTCGGTGGTCGAACGGTCCGTTGTCCAGTTTGAAGAGCTCCAATGATAATATCTTACTGTATAACCGCAGCTGCACGGAGCTGTTGATGTCGTGTGAAGGATCTTCAAACAATTACCACTGTATATGAAGGATATAATTTGAGAAAAATGATAAGATTTGCACGTTTACATTTTAAAATACTTTGTTAGTGATGCGCCGAGACAGACAATTGCATTTACACTGCAATAAATAAGTAGGCCTATCTGTTTCCACTAAAAATAGCCTAGAAACTTCCTAAAAGATATATTCAACTTATCAGTAAAACTGCATAAATTTGAGTCGAATTGTTTAAAACAATTAAAATACTATTTTGGCCAGTGGAAATGAGTGAATCAACTCTATTCTAAAACCTTTATCTGAAGTATTTTATATAATTTTGTTTTTATGGATATTTTGATATATTTATTCTAAAACATAAAGAGGATATTGGATGATTTATATCAATGTAGTGCATTGCACAAATGGCATTTATAGTCCATATCTAATATTTCCCAATGTCTTGTACCTTTGATGGCGTTAACCATGGTGTCACGTGGATGGGAACATGCATGGAAATTATATGCAGATGAGGTTATGCATAGTAAAACTAGGCGTCATAAACTCCATATATGGTGATTTCGGGGAAGAGACAGGGTGGAGATGCACGTACGCACAATCTTCCGCTGACTGGGATTTATAAAGGGATTTGTGCACAGGTTCTGGCGTACGCATGGTTTTATAAATCTGAATTTTTTTTGTGCATACGCAGAATCTAGCTTTTGCACGTACATACACTTTTAGGATGTAATGTACGCAAAGTTTTATAATGAGGCCCCTGGTTGTTGTGCAGAACTTTTATTTTGACATGTGGTTGATGCCCAATGTCGCTAGATGAGCAGAAATACAAAATCATGTTTCGCTTGGTCCCTTCAAAGTTAGATTTCCTCCTCAGCATAAAAGTTGAGAAGTGCATGGAGCTCGGTGTCCATCTATCACTGTTTTAATGTTCGTGCAGTAAATGTAAAGATCGATATTAGTCATGGTAAACATGGTACTCGCAGTAAATCAAGATATAAACAATAAGACTTATTGTGTTGAGCTATATAACATAATTAGTTTTCTGTTGTTGAATGTATCCAAACAGTTGCTCACCTGTCTAATAAAACACATACTATATTAAAGCATCTACAAAATAAAACCGGAAATCGAGGGTAACGCGGGTATGATGTCATTGATAGGCGACGCACGGACACGGTCTGTGTCCTGGTTAAAATTGCTTATTTCTCTGGATTTAAACATTCTTGGAAACATTTGGGATAATGTAAGTACACAAGTCAACAAAATATATAACACTGTTCTAGTGGTTTTTGCATATGTTAATCCAAAAATCTTACATATTGTGCCTTTAAGTCATTGTTTGACCCCAGTGGAACAGTGCTGAGGCATCCAGTTGCGAATTTTCAATTGGATTGAACAATTTTTAATACTTTTCAGTATTATTAGTATTTCTCCTACCTTTTTCACTGATCATGTCACAATGCATTTTTGTGAAGTATACATCCAATGTTGCCTTCTTTCTCTCGCAAGTACTCCCCCGATTTAAACAGTTTAATATTGTGATTCATTGTAGCTGGTTAGTTTCGTTCAAGGCTTTGAACTTTTTCCTGAAGAATGTTCTGCCTTCAGAAAAAATAAATGGGTAATAAATCTGGAGCCAAGGCCGCTGATAAAGTGAGCAGTCACTGTTGAGCGCCATTCATCTACTAATGAAAACTAACATTAAAACACTGATACGATTAAAATATTTTTAGAACTTATTTGTTTCAGAGAAGCATTTAAATCTGAAGTCTCTGTTCCAAAACCTAGTGGTAAAATTATGCTGCTCTGTAAAAAAAAAGTTTTTAGCATTGCACATATCTATCACAAAGATTGTGCACTGAAAAGATGAATCGTTTATCATAAATATAATTTGTATTTGAATGAGGTACAGGATCGCTGTCTGTCTAGAGTCTTCCAAAATGCTCAATAATGCAGTGAGGAAGCTCACCAGACTTTGGAACACAGCCAAAGTGGTCTCCATTAGGGAGCAGTCAGTGCCTGCAGCTGTCAGAGAGGAGAGTGGAGTGTGCCACAGACAGACGCTCATGAAATAACGTGTGATCTGAATATGAAATTCTCCATAAGTGCAGACAGACACTCTGAGCTCATCGAGAGTCAGTCACGGTGTGCTTTAGAGCTGTTTCTTGCTGTTGAGTTAATTAATAACTGAGACTTCTCCCTGTCTGTCGCATTATTTTCTTGTCAGACCTCTATTGCTTTCAGTATCTTTCTCTGTCTTTCACGCAGGAAAGAAGCATGAAAAATGAAATCGCTTTTGATCCATAATTTTATATTTCTTGTTTTTACATTTCTCGTTCTTTCTTTAACATTCACACAAATAATACAAACATATTCCTATCCATAATGCATTCAGTAGACATGGTAAAAACCTTCACAATTTGTCATTTTTCACAATTCATTATTCAAAACAAAACCATCATTTTTTATTTATTTTATTTTATTTTATTTTATTTTATTTTAATGTATTATTTTATTTTAATGTTTTATTTTCCTAAACAACTGAGAACTCTGTGAAAAGGCTACTTCTTTTCAATAACATTTTCATCTTTGTCTCTCCGTGCGACCACGTCTTTTCTCACTTAAATATGTTACGTCTTTTTGGCAAGACACGCAAGTCTTGTGTAATTAGTTCAAGTGATTTGTCTGAGTACATGAATAAAATGTACTTTTTTTCATTCCAAGTCATGCCAAACATAGTCCCGTCTGCTCATGAATCAAACTCCCTTATTTGAGACAGAAGACATGTGAGTTCAGGCACGATTTTGCCACATAACAGGAGGTGTTTGTCATCTAGACGTCTAACACTTTCCTCCTCGCACGTGTTTTACATTTACAAGCTTTGCTTAAATCCTCCAAATTTTCATTGAAGGAATAATTCACCCCAAAATAGTCCACCATCATGTCGTTTCAAATCTATAGAGCAGCTTGAAGATTATTCAGAATTCTCCTTTCACTGAACTAATGATTGGAGTCAGTACGTTTTTATTTTTTATTAATGCTTCTATTCGGCAAGGACGCATTAAATTGATCGAAAGTGACAGTAAAGACATTGATAATGTTACAAAAGATTTCTATTTGAAATAAATGTTGATCTTTTTAACTTTGTTCATTAATATGCATGTGCAAATCAGCATATTAAAATGATTTCTGAAGGATCGTATGACACTGAAGACTGCTGGGAATTCAGCTTTGCCATGACAGGAATACATTACATTTTAAAATATATTGAAACAGAAAACTGTTATTTTAAAATGTAATAAAATTTCACACTAATACTGTTTTACCGTATTTTTGATTAAATATATGTAGCCTTGGTGCGTAAGAGACTTCTTTAAAAAGCATTGCAAATAAATCATACCTTTTGAACGGTAGCATATTCCTTTAAATGTAATATCAGCTACTCAACAATGCCAAAATTCAAGAAACCTTAATCACAAACATCTGTACGCTTTTTTCCACCAATAATTCTCTTCATATCAATCAATTCCACGCTTAGGTCGAGCCTGACATGCTTGTAAAAACTCAGTGGGTTGAAATGACAGAGGCTCCATTGCCTGCTATTTCATCTAGACCTTCCCACACACCAATTGAGGATGAGGATGTCTGCCATCAGAGAAACCCAGAAACCCCGACCGAAGAGCCAAACCCTGAGCCCTCGGCACGCTCTTTACTGCTATCCCACAGTCACCAACAGCTGTGATAATCCAGTTCCAGATCAATAAATGGCTGCTTGCATAAATATTTGGTTGTCACATGGAGATTTATGTTGAGCTTTATTAGCTGTGTTTGGGTTGGGGGATGGAGGAGAAGCAGCGGGGTTCAAACTGGCTCTGTAACCTTCAGTAAGACGCATGACCCAGTGATGGTCCTACAGATGTTCGTAGCAGGAAGGGTTTTTGGTGAAATTTGAGTGTCCCTCGGCACTGATCTTACACTGACTTGGCTTACTTTATCTTTTCTTCATCTTTTATCTCACACTTTCATCCAAAACAGTTTACAGAACACTTAATACAGGGACAATCCTCCTCGGAGAAACCTGAGGTTGTGCGTCTTGCTCAAGAGTACAATGGGTGATAGTTTGTGGATCATCACTTACAGGGTTTGAACCTGTAACCTTTTGGTTACCAGCCCAGATCTTTGATATTTATTCCACACCACCCTCAACTAATCACCTCTGATTAGTATCCAAGCACCACTTTTTAGAGTTTTGAACCTCAGAAACTTAAAATTTGAGCTTACATTCAGTGTTTGGCTAGTGTCACATTCCCTGTGAAAAAGAGCAGCTTATGTTTTCTAATGGATGCTGGTGTGCTAGTGTTCCCATCAGACTTTTTAACTAGCTTAATCAGCATGTTTTGCTGGTAACAAACATAAACCAGCTCAGACCGGTATGGAAATTCATACTATAAAAACCTGGCCTTCTTTTGTGTTTTTACTAAGACTAGACTTGGTAATTTTCATGTTTGTCAACAGGTTATGGTTATGTCTGAGTCTAAATGCTCTGTTTGCAATACGAGTTAAACGTTACAACTTCCTCATTTTGGTCTAGGGTTAGAAGGGTTAACATTTAATGGGGGCTCGTCCGGGATTGATCAGTCCCGAATAACTTTATAATTGTGATCATTTGTGTGTGCGTGTGCTGGTGGCACTTAACATTTAATGGGGGCTCGTCCGGGATTGATCAGTCCCGAATAACTTTATAATTGTGATCATTTGTGTGTGCGTGTGCTGGTGTGATTTCTGGTGGCGTACCCATGCGGAGAGGTATTGTAGTGTTCATTTGCTTATTGTGCATTATGTTTAATTTGCAGAATTTTGTTACTAAGCCATCGTTAGAGCAGATTAATTTGTGCAGGAAGCAAGATTTATTGCTGATAGCTGACCACTATAAGATTATTGTTAGCAAACAGGGTCTTAAGAGAGACATAAAGAGTAAATTGTTACAGTGTCTTCGTGAGCTAAATGTTCTTCCTATGTCAAATACTGTGGATGGTGAGTCTAGTGGGAGTGAAGATGCGGGTGACGTTGCTGTGGCAAGTCTGGTGGATGATGAGGATAAGGTAGAGCTGATGCCGAGGCGGAGGGGATGGCCGATGCTAAGGCCAGCTTGCCACTGTTTGATCCGTTTTCTCAAAGTTCTGTTGATTCAACAGACAGGGTGCGACTGAAAGTCCGCTCGGCCCGTTTGCAATGCGAGGCACAAGAGAAAGCCGATGCACGTCAGGCTGAGCTAAATCTGTGTTTGGAGGTACGCAGGCCTACTAGTTTGAACAGAAATGTTGATTTATATTTATGTCTTTGTGTGTGTTTTTGTTTGTTGCTTTCACAGAGAGCCAACCTGTTGAAGCCAAGCTGCCCTGGTTAAAACAGGCACAAGAGCTGGAAGAAACCAAAGTAGCCTTGGAATACCCAACGTGAGTCTTTTAAGATGTTATACTGTACATCAAATGGTCACTAACACTATTGCTGCCTTTCTCTAGGTTTGGGGGATTCACAGTGCATTTGCACTGGTTTGACAATACTCAATAAGTTCAGAATACTCAAAACATTTGAGGAAACGTATTACCTCAAAACATTTAAAGGATTAGTTCACTTTAAAATCAAAATTACCTCAAGCTTTACTCACCCTCAAGCCATCCTAAGTGTATATGACTTTCTTCTTTCTGATGAACACAAGTTATATTAATAAATATCCTGACACATCCAAGCTTTATAATGACAGGGAAAGGGATCAATGAGAATGAGCTGAAGAAAGTGCATCCATCCATCATAAATGTACTCCACATGGCTCCGGAGGGTTAATAAAGTCCTTCTGAAGCAAAGTGATGTGTTTTTGTAAGAAAAATATCCGTATTTAACAACTTATCTAGCTAGAAATATCTAGCTTCCACCAGACCGCCTTCCGTATTCAACTTATGAAGAAAGTGTAATGCCTCTCGCAGTTCAATACGCCTTCCGCATTTAACTTATGAAAAAAGCGTAACTGACACGTAACTGACTAAACATCACATTCAGATCTTGGTTAAATGTTAGATAGCAAATAACACATGCTATTATAACAATCAAAGAGACATTATATACTTGTCATTATATACTTGCATGTATATAATCAAACAACACACATATGTATGATCTTAAAGGGTTAGTTCACCCAAAAATGAAAATATTGCCATTTATTACTCACCCTCATGTCGTTCCACACCCGTAAGACCTTCGTTCATCTTCAGAACACAAATTATTTTGATGAAATCCGATGGCTCAGTGAGGCCTCCATAGACAGCAATGCCAATGAAACTCTCAAGATTCATAAAGGTACTAAAAACATATTTAAATCAGTTCATGTGAGTTCAGTGGTTCTATCTTAATATTATAAAGTGACGAAAACAAAATAATGCCTTTTCAATAAGATAGTGATGGGCCGAATTCAAAACACTGCTTCGGAGCTTTACGAAACAAATCAGTGATTCGGAGCACCAAAGTCATGTGATTTCATCAGTTTAGCCATTTGATAGGAGATCAGAATCACTGATTCGATTCGTAAAGCTCCGAAGCAGTGTTTTGAATTCGGCCCATCACTATATTGTTGAAAAGTAGTTATTTTGTTTTTTTGGCACACTTAAAGTATTTTCGTTGCTTTATAATATTAAGATAGAAGCAGTGAACTCACATGAACTGTTTCAAATATGTTTTTAGTACCTTTATGGATCTTGAGATTTTCAATGGCTTTGCTCTCAATAGAGGCCTCACTGAGCCATCGAATTTTATCAGAATATCTTAATTTGTGTTCTGAAAATGAATGAAGGTCTTACGGGTGTGGAACGACATGAGAGTGAGTAATATATGACATTATTTTAATTTTTAGGTGAACTAACCCTTTAAAAGTTTTGCAGCCCATCCTCTACCTAAACACAGGCTCTACTCTTCACCACAATGATAACTCTACAAAACTAACAGAAACCCCTGTGAATCCCAGGCTTCATCCTCAGCATTCAGTCAGTTAAAAGCAAGCTCACATGGAATAGTTCTGTAAATTTCCACACAGTTTCAATGTTCATCATTCATAAAGATGTTTGTTTGATAGTTGATTTTGCTTTCAGCTATCGAAAACTATATATAGCATACTAGTAAACTTTTAAGTTCAGTTTAACACATTTTACCTTGTTTAAACCCATTGTGCATAATTCTGCAGAATTTTCCAGAGAATCAGTACAGAAAATGCGGAAAAAGTCTGCAGATTCCGTCTGGGCCTAGCTACAAGTGTCTGAATAAACATATAAATCAGTCTTTTCTCTTTTATAACCAATAATCCACTGAACCGTGAATCCTCAGGTATCCCAAGACAGTCTCGCCACATTCTGTGCATTGCAACTCAGTACAGTCATGTATTTTTTTTTTTATTCTGAAGTATTCTCAACCTGTAGAGTTGAATCCTTTCACCTGTTACTCAGGATTTCTGGTGACCTCAGGCTGGGACTGTTCTTTTTACACAGCGTTAGTAAAAATTTATTTTACCCAGCTCCATTCAACCAGAACTGGACAAGAAGCAGGCTTCATTAGCTGGTTCTTCATCCGAATAAAACGGCCACTGAAACCAGAGTTAGGGTGTCTGCGTTCTGACCTCTATGTGTCCAGTTTCCTTTCATTACTTCAACAAGGCCCCACGGGCCATTCCCGCCCCCTGTTGTGGTATTATTAGAGTTTTCCCCCCTCCCCGTCTCTGAAATGATACCCCTGTTAATAGTTGGCAGGGGAGCTTGATGGACCCCCGCTACCCCCACTGAAAGCCGCAAACTGTGGGCTGCCAGCATCCACACAGCCACCGCTCTCTGCGGTCTACCAAAGGCATCTATCACAGAGACCCATAAAACAAGAAGAATGAGGGGTGAAAGTGTTTAAGAGTTTACAGAAGAGCCATTGACAAACGCTTCAGTTCATATGCATGCATTTGGGGGGAGGGGGGTGGTTAAGATCCACCGTTTGTCTGCAAACCTTTCTTGAATTACACCCTTGAGCGGAGTATATCACTCAGTGATAGCAGCACTTCTTTTACGTTCTGCTCCGTCACTCGAGTAACTAAATTTAGGGTGATCTAAGGTGGCGTGCACCAGGGTTCAGTACTCGTCCCTATCTCAAAGTGACCCGATTCCACTTTGCTGTGGAATTCACGGCTGGACGCTTGCCTCTGTGATTTGGGTGGGTGGATTTTGTGGGTTGGATGTAGTTGAGGAGTCTCACGCCACATCTTATCCCTGCTTTGATAAAAGTGGAGGAGACCCACTGAGGAAGGACTGTTGTCTTCCTGAACTCTAATCCTGAGATTAGAACCCTCCCGAGTGCTGTTCACTGATATACACGCTCTCATAGACGCACCCACATATGATCACATACTTCTTCCTAGGGAAACAGGCACAAAACATAATGTAATCACATGAACGGCGACACTACAAAAGCTCAATTTCATTGCGTTCCAAAGTGTCAGAATGAACATGAATTGCATTTCTTAGTGTTGCCAAGGGGCGCTATAGCGAGCGTAAGTGTAAACGCTCTTTTTCTATAGTCATTTTTCTCTTTCAGTTCATCTACTATCATGGTGGAGCAACATTGTAAGGAAATATTGCTGAGCAACTTAGTAAAAATGTTGACATGCTAGCTTCCTGAATAATACCTGAATAACCTGAATAAGAATGCAAGAAGTTATATTTAATATGTAATAATGAAATTGTCGTTATTTTTGTTTTGTTTTTGCACACAAAAAGTATTCTCGTCGCTTCATAACATTAAAGGTGCCCTAGATTCAAAATTTGAATTTACCTTGGCATACATGGAAAAGACAAACATTGAGTTTCAAACTCCATTGCTTTCTCTTTCTTATATAAATCTCATTTGTTTAAAAGACTTCCGGAAAACACGCGGATCTCAACATAACACCGACTGTTACGTAACAGTCGGGGTGTACGCCCCAATATTTGCATATGCCAGCCCATGTTCCCAACATTATGAAAGGCATTACACAAGGGCAGCCAGTAACGTCTGGATCTGCACAGGTGAATCAACAGACTAGGTAAGCAAGAACAACAGCGAAAAATGGCAGATGGAGCAATAATAACTGACATGATCCATGATAGCATGATATTTTTAGTGATATTTGTAAATTGTCTATCTAAATGTTTCATTAGCATGTTGCTAATGTACTGTTAAATGAGGTTAAAGTTACCATCGTTTCTTACTGTATTCACGGAGACAAGAGCCGTCGCTATTTTCATTTTTAAACACTTGCAGTCTGTATAATTCATAAACACAACTTCATTCTTTATAAATCTCTCCAACAGTGTAGCATTAGCCGTTAGCCATGGAGCACAGCCTCAAACTCCTAGAGAATCAAATATAAACATCAAAATAAATACTTTACTCACATAATTCGAAGCATGCATACAGCATGCATGACGAACATCTTGTAAAGATCCATTTGAGGGTTATATTAGCTGTGTGAACTTTGTAAATGCGCTGTAATATAATCGAGAGCTTGTGTGGCAGGGAGCACGCGAATTAAAGGGGCGGCGCGCTGAAAAAATCAGTGCATAGTTAATGATGCCCCAAAATAGGCAGTTAGTGGGGTATTTTGAGCTGAAACTTCACAGACACATTCAGGGGACACCTTAGACTTATATTACATCTTGTGAAAAAGCATTCTTGGGCACCTTTAAGGTTGAACCACTGTAGTCACATGGACCTCAAAAGGTGCAATGACGTTGCTGCATGAAGCTTCGAAGCTTTACGAATCTTTTGTTTCGATTCAGTGGTTCGCGTATCAAACTGCCAAAGTCACGTGAACTATTTAAGTTTTAAAACACTTAACGTAACGAAGCCTTGTTTACTGAAATCATGTGATTTTGATGCTCTGAACCATTGATTCGAAACTAAACATTCGTAAAGCTTCGAAGCTTCATGAAGCAGTGTTTTGAAATCACCCATCACTAGATATTGTTGAATAAAGTCGCTATTTTGTTATTTTTGACAAAAAGTATTCTCGTCGCTTTATAATATTAAGGTCGAACCACTGTAGTCACATGAACTGTTTTAAATATGTTTTTAGTAGCTTTCTGGGCATTGAAAAAGGGAGTGTTATTGCTGGTGACGCAGGCCTCACTGAGCCATCGGATTTTATCAAAAATATCTTAATTTGTGTTCTGAAGATGAACGAAGCTCTTACGGGTGTAGAACGACATGAGAGTGAGTAATTAATGACAGAATTTTCATTTTTTGGTGAACTAACCCTTTAATGACCCTAGTTGTGTTTCATGTACCAAGCAAAACTTTCCTCCAGTCATCTCAACTTTTTGTATAACTTTTCTCATTTTGAATGATTCACCATGACTCATTCTAATTTCTAAACAAAGTTGTATTTAATTACAGTGACATTTTTTTACTACCTACGCAAGTTTGATTTAATGTGCCGTTTCATTCAAAGTTTGTCAGAACACAATTCATAAAGCAACATGAGTACGTGTTGCGTTTTCAGCATTGCCGCAAGGGACGTTATAGCAGACATTTTAAAAGCACTACCGAAAATGTGCTGTATACACTTGTGCATGTGCACTCACTAACTCTCATCACCCTGAAAAACACAAGCCTGTTTTCTCAATCACATGAGGTGTTCTGACATCATAAAATTCCCTGAATGACACTCCTACATTAGTCCAAACATGACATGTTTGGGGCTTATGTGGAATTACAGATCTCATAAACTTTAATTCCTTAAGCCTGGAAAGTGTTTAGACAGTGGGCGGCGTGAGGTGTGCATTGACACCCACTCCGGGCGAACGCATTTCCACAATACTTAAATACTTTTACAGATATGTGCTGCACCAGTGTTTCATTTGTCTTTTAGCTGCGTTTAATGATAGCAGGAAGAAGTGTACACAAAGGTATGAGTCTGCGCTGCATGTTCAGCTCAGTCCTCGGTTTTAATGCTTTGGTGGTAAAAAACATGTTGTACTTGTATTCCTGAATCCAATTACACACAGATCACGCGAGCTATGAATTTCAAACAATATTTTCCAAAAGGGTAATTTTCCACTCGCCAGAAATATGGAAAAATCATTCTGTGGTTCATTAGGAGACGTTGCCACATCTATTTTTTATGATCACGTTTACTTTAAGTGTGGTTTACTCTTAAATATCAAAGTCTTTTGGTTCATGTTAATGCTATATTTATTAATATAACTTGCTATTATTTTGAAATCACTTTTGTTTTCGTTGTTATTATAGCTATTATAGTACTTGGGTTTATTGTTAGAAGGTTTAGAGTGTTTTAAGTTTAACAGTCTTTACTTTTCCCACAAAGCAATCTCAATTAGTGAAACATAGCTATCTTAAAGGAGACCTATTATGCAAAATTCACTTTTATAAGGTGTTTGAACACAGATGTGTGTCCACAGTGTGTGTAAACAACCAGCCTATAATGGTAATTTATAATCCCCATAAATCATAAACTCTCCAAACAAATAGTTCCAGATTTCCCCCTACTCTTACGAAAGCCCATGGCCCTATTTGCAGAGACCCCGCCCTAAATGAGCCGGAAGGGAATGTGCCGAAGGATCTCAGTAAAGTGTTATATGTTTGCACAAATTGTTTTACGCCGGACTGCTTCACAAACGAGGGTCAATTCAACACAAAAGATGAACATGACGGCACATGCTAGTGGATGAGTTGAATCAACTCCTCTGTAACTACATAAATTTATCCACTAACCGTTCAGAAACGTCCAGTTTCATTCTAAAAGTTGTAACTTCTTCCTGAGTCTCTCCATCAGTGTCGACTCCGGTTTGAACAATGTAAGGCTGAACACCGCTACTGACAATCCTCATTTTGGCTGCGTGAGATTCTCCAGCTTTGTTGTTGTTGAGCTGTTAAAGCTCCGCCCTCTTCTGGAAAGGGGGCCGGGAGCAGCAGCTCATTTGCATTTAAAGGGACACACACAAAAACGGTGTGTTTTTGCTCACACCCAAAAGGGGGCAAATTTGACAAGCTATAATAAATGATCTGTGGGGGATTTTGAGCTCAAACTTCACAGACACATTCTGGAGACACCAGAGACTTATATTACATCTTGTGAAATGGGCATAAAATAAATTGTATTTATTTCTTTTTTATTTCTTTTTTTTCCCCCATATATAATTTATTATACTGTTGTCAGAAACATGTTACTGCATTTAAACGTAACATTGAGCAAAGGTTTTGGAGATCTCAGTCTTTCACTGACTTGCCATAAAAGGGTTTGATTTGATTCAGCCTGCTAAACCGGTTGTGAATGTGCATATCTTTAAATCATGCTCAGAATCTCATTGTGTTTTTGTGTGTGTGTGTGTGTGCAGGTTCATCCCGGGTCCGTGGTCGGCCTGCAGTGTGTCTTGTGGTCTGGGTGTTCAAAGGCGTCAGGTGAAATGTAAGGTGCTGCTGTCTTTCACTCAAGCTGAAGTCGAACTTCCTGATGAAGAGTGCGACCAGGACAAGCCTCCCTTACAAAGGACCTGTGATTCAGGCCCCTGTTTAGCATCTCCAGACTCATCGTGGCGGCCCTTGAGGCCCCAGCAGATCCCTGATCAGCATGATTATGCTTGGGAATACATGGGCTTCACTCCCTGCTCTGAATCATGTGCTGTTGGTGAGTCTCCATGAATCCCATTAGAGAAAAGTAGCTCTCTAATGTGTTTACTGCCCAAATAGCTTTAATGCACATAACAATTTCTTACAGCTAAAGAACTGATTTAGATTTTTACATGTCCAGCTTTCGAGATGAAATGAAATCAGCATGAAATCTAAAATTGCTAAGAGAGCAGATAGTGATCAGCCTGGGCTACAAAAAAATATAGCTCTTAAATACTCCCCTGCCAAAACCACTGTGTTGTGTTGCAGGCAAACAGATGGCTGTTGTCAGGTGTGTGAGCACCTTGAAACAGGAAATTGTTGATGACACACTCTGCAACGACTCCAAAGTTGTGCCTTCCTTGCTTCGCATCTGTAACCCTCAACCATGTCCTCCGAGGTATGGTCTGAAAGAAATCACTATGAAAAAATGTATTTGTTACAAATTGCACTATTTCAGAGTAACGATAAGCTAATTTCTCCCCATATGAAAGTACTGTGGGACTTTTTTGCTAGGATTTTTACCCATGCAAAAATTCAATTATGGGTCCAAAGCATGAAATTCAATAGTTTGGAGTCTGTATGATTATTTAAATGAAGTCTTTTCTGCTCACCAAGGAGGTAATATTGTGAAATATTATTACATTTAAAATAACTATTTTCTATGTGAATATATAGTAAAATGTAATTTATTCCTGTGATCAAAGCTGAATTTTCAGCATCATTACTCCAGTCTTCAGTGTCACATGATCCTTCAGAAATCATTCTAATATGATGATTTGCTGCTCAAGAAACATTTATTATTATCATCAATGTTGAAAAGGTTATGCTGATACTTTTGTGGAAACCATACATTCAAAAGAACTGCATTTATTTATTTGTGTAACAATGTAAGTTTATTTATTTATTTATTTTTTTAACTTTTGATCAATTTATTGGATCCTTGCTAAGTAAGAATATTTTTTTTAAATAATAAAAAAAATAAATAAATAAAATAAAACATGACTGACCCCAGACTTTTGAATGGTAGTGTATTTTACACATGGCTGCGAACTAAATGATGAACAAATAAACAGTGCTTTATGAATAATTGTTATAATGAGAAGGAAAATAAAAATGTTCCTTCATCTACTTTGTTGAATTACTACCTCCATTTAAGTTAAAAATTTACCAAAATATGAACATTATTCATTGCTATCATTATTTGCTCTCAGTTGCAAACCTGTATGCTGTTATATTTTGGTCTATGGAACACATTATTATTATTATTATTATTATTATTCTTGTATACAAGGACAATTCATAGTGACAACCAGTGTTGGGGAAAGATACTTTTAAAAGCATTGAGTTACTCCATAAAAAAGTAACTAATTGCATTACTTGATTACTTTTTACGGAAAGTAACGTGTAACTTTTGCGTTACTTTTTCTCACCTGGGCTGGGCTTGCTTGTTTCTTTTTTTTTAACAACAAAAAAGTTCTATTTTTGCCAAATGTAAAGGCCCTTTTACACCAAAAGCCTTAGGCTGAAGGAAATGCAAATTCACATCTGTACAGTAGAGAGTGCAGCTCAAATAAAACACTCTTACTTCAGCAATAAATTAAAAAAACAAAAACAAAAAAAAAAAAACACACAAATGTTATGTTTATCTGAAGTCTTTTTTTATTATTCATATGGTTGAATTGGCTCTTCAAAGGTCAGCAGCAAAGACATTGGTTAATAAAGTGAGATTAAATACATAAAGTATATTTGTGTTATTTAACATTTAATTACTGCAGGTTTGCATAATATTCAGAGTTTGAATTTCACTGTTTTTAATCATTTTGAGGAATACTGAATCTGTTTTTGTGAATGTGAGATGAGTAAATGCATGTTCACATTTAGTGTAGAACTACAATAATCACGTTCACACAACATGGGGTCAGGAGAGCTATCAGTCAAAACATTTGAAAACAAAGTAAATTGCGTTACTTACTTGAAAAAGCAACTCAAATATTTTGTTTTAAATTTGAAAGTAATGCGTTACATTACTAGCTACTTGAAAAAAGTAATCTGTTTACTTGTAATGCGTCACCCCCAACACTGATGACAACGGCTGTCAAGGTCTAAAAAACACACTAAAAAGTAGTCCACATGACTCATGCGTGATATTCCAAGTTTTCTAATGTCATACGATTTTGTGTGAGGAACAGATTGTAATTAAAGATGTTATTTAAGTTCTGTTATTGATTGGTAAGGTGCTAAAAGTGTCTGTCCACAAACAAATCTCTATGATATTCTGATCTCTAGATGTGGCGCAGGCCTTTACTTCAGTCAAGTCTATGGCTTTTTTTTATTTAATTTTTTTAACCTTTTTATCGTCTGTCAGGCGAAAATCTGTTCACAAAACTGCCAGACGTAAGTCTGATCATTTAAAAAGAAGTAATAGCACAACCCTCGTTAACCGTAAGCATGCACGATAATAACAGTGATGCTTGCCTTAGCAAACGCCACTAATTAATTCTTTCAACTCCAAATGTGTTTGTCGAGGAAAGACGTTGCGTGCAAAAGCAAGTGTGGAATAAAAAACCTTATGATTCATCCAGCTCCTTAACAAGGAGCTAAAATTGAACCCGCTGGCCTAGATTATGTTCAAAGACCAAATTCAGATTTAATCTTAGTAGGTTGTCAGACTGCTCTGAAAATAAGGACATGTGATGAAAATAATGTGATTTCCTGTTAACTGACCATTTGCCAACAAAAGCAGGACAGCTGGCTTTTTAGAGCGGTGCATTATGGAATAAATGACTTTACTGGAGCTGATATCTTTCATGTGGCTTTTTATGTACCTCGGCTCAGAATATTACAATAGTTCATACGTTTATGGACAAAAGCTTGATTGTTATCTCAGATTATATGGGCTGTATTGTTTAAATTTGAAATGCCCAGCGCTTAAGCCATATGATCGGCTTCGTATGGATCTGTCCGATCTTGATTGTCATGGAATGCAAATGCCAAGTTCAAAGACAGTGGCAGTGTAACTTCATGTTTTGCATTAGCGTGCAAAATCCATACAATAATATTCTGCTAAATCATAAACGTTTAGTTTATTGTGGTAAGGAATATTTTTGGCTTTTTGTATTAAATGAAGGATGAAATGAAAATGTAATGCATGTTCTTGGTCTTATTGTGCATGATTCATCTGTGCATGGTTATATGAAAATGTATAATCTTTCATCAAACATGGTTTGTGAATGCACATAAGCTGTGTGTTTGTGTGTTTTCTTCAGATGGGAGGTGAGCGTGTGGAACCAGTGTTCGGTGTCGTGTGGTGTGGGGCTACAGACGCGCGGCGTGTCCTGCGTGAGGTCTGTGGCAGGAAATCGCACTGAACTGGTGTCCAGCAAAGACTGTGTGGAGACAAGACCTCCAGAACTGCAAGCCTGCAACCAGGTGGCGTGTCCACCGTCCTGGGAGGCGGAGAAGTGGCAACAGGTTAGTGACCCCAGTGAATTTAGATAGAAATGACTAAAGACCGATTTTTCTTTATTATATGTAGCATGTGTGAATGGCAAGCACTCACACATAATCCGATAATTACAAATCCATTTCAAGCTGCATTCATATGTAGCTTAAAATCCTATTCAGATCTAGTTTCTGGAAATCCATTTCAGTCTGACAGCTCTGCGTTTCTCCCTCTGCTTCTTTAGACATAGTAGTCAGCTTTGCGGCTACACATTATTGTCATATTGTAAGACAAGATTTTCAAACCCCTCCGCAGATAATCTCAGTGCCACAGGACACACAAATCTGAGCAGTTTTGATACACATTGTGGACAGCCAGTCATTTAGATCGGTTTCCAATCAGATACACAAATAATCAGATTTGGACTGACAGTGTGAATGTCAATGGTTTCTCCTAGACAGCAATGACATTAAAAGGAGAGACTGTGTTTAAATTTGCTTATTTGATTAAAATAGCAGAAAGTGCCAGAGAGTCACATAAACACTTTGAAGGACATGTTATTCTCATTGAGCGTGTGTTTTTGAGAATATTTGGTTATGGAACATGATGTGAAATCATTTTTATTGCTGACTTTGCAACTTTATTTGGCTTTTCTACTGTAAACACATCTGCACATCAAGTGCTAGGTTTGATTTTGACATTGGTGGGGATAATATTTTTGTATTTATGATAGATTTTTAATTGCATTTTCACTTCATCTAAAGCCTTTATTCATAGATATAGGTAGGAATATGCTTTATTATAAAATATCTAAACAAACATAGTCATAACGGAGAAAAAAAGTGTTATTCAGTGATTGACATTAAGGCTTTTAGCTTTTATTGACTTCAAGTATAATTCTGTAATGTTATACAGTAAGGTAAAGGTAAGCAATGATGACAAGGAGAATTAACTTACATCAGTACATCAGAGTATCAGAGTACATACATGATTGTTTGTAAAGCATTTACAGGCCGGGTGCGAATTATACAGTTTTTCGAGGGTCAGAGTTCTCTTAATGACGTTGTAGTACATCGCTTTAATTTTTATTTTATTTTGTTGATATATTTTTGCCGTTTTTGCCTATGAGGACAGTATAGGTATTCGACAGGAAGCAAAGTGGGAGAGAGAGGAGGACGAGTTCGGGAAAGGTCCTCAAACTCGGGTCACCTGAAGCTTATCCGCACTATATATTGGAGCGCTGCCCATGAGGCTGTCAGCTCCGACTCATCCCTTTATTTAAAAATTAAAATTTAATTGAACTAATCATGATTCTGAAAGAAAGCGAGAGTCTACTGTTGCTATAGTAAAGAACACAAATTTCATGCAAATCTTTTTGACAGATAAACCGCACACCCTTATTTCAGTGTTGTATAATTTAACAGAGTTTGCTTTCTTACATTCGGTTTAACAACATGAAGTTAAAGTTAAAGATGGTAAACTTCAACAACAGCTCAAATGATAAACACTTACCTTTGCATGTCCTGGAAAGAGCGCATGCAGTTTTCTAACGTATTTACTTTGACTTCTCAGGTAATGTCAATGGTATGACCCATTTCAGATGCGCCCATCTGTGGTTGCATATAAATATATTTTTGTTGTTTTATCAAAAATTATTGCTAGGGACAATTCAGTAGTCACTGGATATTGGTAGGGACATGTCCCTAGCATCCCTACCAAATTCTACACCCTTGGTTGTGTGATTGGATTCGCTCTGTGATTGTAGCATATGTGGGAACGACTGATGTTGATCTGTTTGTGTTTCTGTTGGTGTTTGTTTCGTCTCCGGGTCAGTGCTCTCATTCGTGCGGCAGAGGTACGCAGTGGCGTAAGGTTTACTGTAGACAGAGACTAGCTACTGGAAGCTACCGCAGGTTGAGAGACGAGGAGTGCGCTGGAACCAAACCCGATGTCCACAGGACCTGCACCAACCCTGACTGTCTGCTGCCTCGTCTGGAAGGTGGAGAGTGGTCCAAGGTGTGTTTCTAATCAAGATTCTTTTTTTTTTTTGGCGATTTTTGCCTTTATTATGATAGGATAGTACAGAGTGAACAGGAAGCGAGGTGGGAGAGAGAAAGGGGGGATGAGATCGGGAAAAGTCCACGAGCCAGGACTCTTAACTCGGGTCGCCCGAAGCCCTCAAGGCTATCGGCCTCCAAGATTCTGTAAAAAAACAACAACAACAACAAAAAACTTTTATTTAGCGTGCATGCATTGAATTTACAAAAACTGACAGTAAAGACGTTTATATTGTGACAAAAGATTTCTATTTCAAATAAATGCTGTTCTTCTGAACTTTCTATTGATTAAAGAATCCTGAAAGAATAAAAAAAGTATCACGGTTTCAACAAAAATATGAAGCAGCACAACTGTTTTCAACATTGATAATAATCAGAAATGTTTCTTGAGCAGCAAATCATCATATTAGAATGATTTCTGAAGGATCATGTGACACTGAAGAATGGAGTAGTGATGCTTTGCCATCACAAGAATAAATTACATTCATAAATATGAATTCAAAAACAGTTTTTTTTACTGTATTTTAATCAATTTCCTTCAAAAACTTTTAAAAAAATCTTAGCAGATGCAGACTTTTGAATGGTACTATATATTTAGATTCATTTAAAAGCAGTAGAAGAGTAAATGCTGTTCCAACCCATGAACTGCAGAAGTAGGTAAAAAAAATTTTAGTTATTCAAAAATGACAATTCTGAAGATGATAAGGCCCTTTCACCCCTAGTAAAAAACAAACAAACAAAAAAAAAAACCTATACCAAAATTTATTTAAAATACATTTATTTCATACTAAGTATACTTCAAATCCTTTAACATATTTATTGACATATCACTTAAGACTTACTGAAATAAAAATGTAATTAAACTTTTTTTTTGGAGTATTTCTTTATTGCACAATCCACATTTCTTAATATTATGACTAAAAAGTGTTTTATTATCACTATTATTAAGGATTGTTTGATCTCTGTATAATATCAGTCTTTAAATGCAAGATATTTAAAGTATATAGCTAAAGTATACTTGCAATAGTTCCACTTCAGCACAATCAATACTTCAGTATATGTTTAGTTGGACCTCAAGACTACTTCTGGACAGTTAAAGTGCATTAAGTAGAAAATTAGTTGTTCCAATTAAGCAGATTGTAAGTATACCAGTTTAATATACCAAAAGTACAAGTGCAGGGGATTTTTATTAAACATGTAAATATGTAAATGGGTTATTGACAAATATGGTTTTTAAAAGTGTAAAAAAACTTCAAAATTAATTGTAACAATGAGATTATGCGGTTTTTATAATCAATTAACACTGCTTTTGTCATTTTTTACAAGATGGACAAAATTTGTCACCAAAAAGTCATTTGGTTTAACCAAAATTTCAGTTTTACCGAATAACACTTCTGGTTATACCGAATGACGATATTTTCAAACAATGCTAACAGGCTGATATCTAGCTAGCAAAAGGACAATCAAACATTTTATATTTAGTACAAGTTTTTAAAATATTACATCATTTTCCATGTTTTATAGCGGTTGTACCGAATGACCTGATGTTTCGGGACATGCGTATGATCAAGTGAAAACATGAATTTTTCAAATAGTTAAGAGAGAGTTAGTTACTTTGCTTCACGACCATGTGGTTCTTTGCAGGTGTCTGAATGATGTCACATCCTGTCACATGATATTGACCACATGACTTAATCCAAAATGGTCCCATTATATTGGTTACTCCGAATGACATCAAAGAAATTCATTCTTTCTCATAACAAAGCAACGACTTCTACACATAATTTTAATGCCATTTTGCACTATGTTGATATATGATGTTATAAAATCATGCCAGAATAAAAAATATATACATTTATTACATTTTAAGATGTTTTAATCACAAATGAAATGGCTGTATTGCCCTTTGGACGGTTAAACCGAATGACCTTTTGACACTTCAAAATCTTTAAAATACATTTATATGTAGCAAAATATAATTAAAACCTTTTAGATTCAATAAAAGAGATCTAGTTGTACTACCTTACATACTTTGGATGGCATATCTTTTTTTATAATTATTATTATGGCCCATTGACCCAAATGTATTTGTAGTATACTTAGTACAAAATAAATGTATTTCAAATACATTTTAGTATTTTTTTTACACATAACATAACAGACAACATAACTATGTGTGCTTATAATAAACAGAAAGTTATTGTGCATTGGTGTGGATGCTCCATAATTTTACACCAGGATTAATTTTCTATTTTTCTGTGGACTATTCCTTTAAGAAAGGTTTTTTTTTTAATATATATATGTTTGTCCATATGTGTTTGCAGTGCTCTGTGACATGTGGTAAAGGTGTCCAGCGGAGGGAACCTGTCTGTAGGAGACAGACGGCCTCCGGTCAGCTGGTCACTCTGGACAGGTCATCCTGCAGTGACCTCCCTCTTCCTCCTCTGATCAGGAGCTGCCGTATGAGCCCCTGCAGCAGTAAGATACGCTATACTTTAACCATCCTTCACCTGCAGTTTACCCAGTGTGTAACCCCATTACGCCTGAATGTATTCTTGTAAATTTAGTGTAAATTGTGCCTGTAATTTAACTTAGAGCTGACCTCTGTTTGATCTTGCTCTCACTATGGTCTCCATACATTCGGATACCAACACAAGGGAAATTTCATAAAAAGATTTTGGGACCCCCTGATGTTTTGAGCTGTAGTAACAACACAATCCTACTTGAGTTCCATCTCAAATTTCTCAAATAAATAGCAGGGATCAGTATGTATCACTTAGCCTGTTATCATTGTTCTCATGATACCCATGAACCAATGAACTCTCCATGGTCATATATAATATCTCTAGTCTAAGTGAACATACTGTATATTATGATCATATGAAACTTCTTTGAAATGCTTTCTGATTAATGCTACGGTTCAGAAAAATCGATTTTGATTAGGTTTCTTTTTTTTAGCTTTAGGTTCAAACTGAATTTGGTTTATCGGTTTGTATATCTTGATAAGGTCCCTTGGTAAGGGACGGTCCAAGAGCACGTTTTCATTCTCTTGAGAAATCCGCCTGCAAGCGGAGAACGTATATCCACATTGTGCCCTTGTGTTTTTTTTAACCTAAACTTTCCAAAGTCCTTCTGTCCTGTGTGAATTGACTTCATTGGGCTTGAAATCAAGAGTCTGAACTGCAGAGATTATTTGGGGGTTTCAAAAGCGTTCATAACCTCATGCAGAACTAAAGTAATTAGCCCTAACGGTTGTTTGAACCGCCTAAACTTCTTCCGTTTCTCTTTCCACAGAGCATGTTCACTCCAGAAAACGTTGCCCTCAGGTCATTGGCCTGAAACGCATCTACATCCAGACCCGACAAGAAAAACGGCTCAGTTTTACCATTGGAGGACGAGCCTACCTTCTTCCCAAGACCGCCGTCATTATCAAGTGTCCCGTGCGGAATTTCCCTAAAGCTCAGATCCGCTGGGAAAAGGATGGGAGTGAACTGTCTAGTTCCAAACGTCTGAGCATCACCAAGTCTGGGGCTTTGAGGATCTACAACCTGGAAGCTGGAGATATCGGACTGTACCGTTGCTGGGCCAATCAAGATTCAGACACCTTCATCCTGAAGCTGATCGGATACAACAATAGACTCCTGGAACAGCCTGAAGGAAAGGGTTTGGGGAAGGAAAGAAGTAGGAACTTTCATCCGTACCTCAACAAAGAAGGAGGTTACGCTGGTTCGAAGTGCCATGAGGGGTTTCCACCGGGAAAGAAGGCTCCAAAATCTCACCCGAGCTGGGTGCAAAAAAACGAGTTCTACCGAGACGATCACGGCCAGCCTAAGGAGCTCTGGGATACCCTTGCTTTGGGGAACTATGCTTTGGCTTCAGGGGCCAGGAGCCACACAGGAGCCTTTGTCCTTGAACCTGCACAGTTCGAGGAGCTTGTGAAGAACATCAGTCTGCTGGCAGAGAGCGGGGATGTATCGGATGAAATGGCGTCGCACCTGATCGACAAACTAATAGAGGATTTGGCTGTCGCAGGGCAAGGGGTGCCTACTGAGGAAGGCACTACGATGGACAATCATTTAGATAAGACGCCAAACACTTCAGAACTTACTGGGGAAATGGGGTCGAAAAGAGGCAGTCGAGCGGTAATCGTTCGTCAAAGGAATCACGGATCTGCAATGAACTTCCAGAGGGATCTCAGGATCCATGTGGGCAGGAACGCTTACCTAACCAATGCTACTCACAGCCTCACGCTGGTGTGTCCCGCTCAGGGATTACCACCTCCAAACCTCTCCTGGAGCAAAGATGGAGCTCCACTACAGAACAGCGACAGGTAAAGACGCTGGGTGCCGTTCAGTGTTGCCGTTTCTCTTTCTTTATTTCTTTCTGCATTTTCTTTCTTTTTAGTTTGTGGAGAGCTACGAGTTTTTGGTTGTTCCAAACCTGTTATTTTTACATGCAACACAAAATTATTGGTTATGAAAAGGGATGCACAACATACTGTACCGATATTATATTGGTTTATATTTACATGTACACATTTTGCAGATGCTTTTAAGTGGCTTACACTGGGAATCAAACCCATGACCCATGACGCTGTTGCACAGTGCTCTACAGTTTGAGTTACCGGACTCAGACATTATCGTTAATATTTTTAAATAACCTCCTGCCAATTTTAGATATTTATTGGCCAATATTCAAGACTCAAGATATCTGCCATTTTGTCATCATATAGCTCTAACTTAAAAGGATAGTGAAAGGTTATGTTGAATATTTAACCCTTTAAAGGTTGTCTCTTGACGTGTGCTTTATGATTGTTGAAGCTGGTATATAACTCTGAGATTTAACTGTTTTTATTATTGGCTTATTAGTGTTATTTTTCTTTAATTTATATGCTGTAATTTTTTAATTTATTTTTATTTCAGTTTTATTAGTACTTCAACTTAAAATAAGCATTAGAAATGTTGCTTTGGCAACTAACTGAAATAAAAAAAAGTTTTTTACGTTTTTCGTCTAATATTTATATTTTAATTATTTTATTTTTTATTTACTAGTTTTAGTTTTAATTAACAGTAACATACGGAAGAGGATTAGGGCCAAGCAATAATAAAAAAATAAAACCATCTCGAGATTAAAGTTGTTAAATTTCGAGAAAAAAACTCGTTAAATTTCGAGAAAAAATGGTTACATTTCGAGAAAAAAGTTGAGATAAAATGTTGAGAATAAACTTGTTAAATTATGAGAAAAAACTTGTTACATTTTGAGAAAAAAGTCGAGATAAAATGTTGAGAATAAACTCGTTAAATTACGAGAAAAAACTCGTTAAATTTCAAGAAAAAAGTCGAGATAAAATGTTGAGAATAAACTTGTTAAATTTCAAGAAAAAAGTCGAGATAAAATGTTGAGAATAAACTCGTTAAATTACGAGAAATAACTCGTTAAATTTCAAGAAAAAAGTCAAGATAAAATGTTGAGAATAAACTCGTTAAATTACGAGAAAAAAACTTGTTAAATTTCGAGAAAAAAGTCGAGATAAAATGTTGAGAATAAAGTCATTAAATTACGAGAAAAAAGTTGTTAAATTACGAGAACAAATTTGTTAAATTATGAGAAAAATGTCGTTAAATTTAGAGAAAAAAGTCGAGATAAAATGTTGAGAATAAAGTCATTAAATTATGAGAATAAAGTCATTAAATTACGAGAAAAAAGTCATTAAATTATGAAAACAAATTCATAATTTAACGAATTTGTTCTCGTAATTTAACAACTTTTTCCTCATAATTTAATGACTTTATTCTCAACATTTTATCTTGACTTTTTTCTCGAAATTTAACGAGTTTTTTCTCGAAATTTAACAACTTTAATCTCGAGATGGTTTTATTTTTTTATTATTGCTTGGCCCTAATCCTCTTCCGTAGTAACAAGATTGATCGTATTATCCAGAATTTCTATATTGGTCAATCCTTTTTTCTTTGAAGAACCTTAATATGTGTTGACTGCTGTTTATTCTTCAAAATATCTCCTTTTGTGTTATCAGTTATCAGTTTTAGATCAACTAATCCTGTAATTTTTTTTTGCCTGCATTCGAATAGCATTGCCATTTTTATTATAACACACCAGCATAGTGTCTGATTACAAAACTTCTGGAATTCACATGACTTTACTTTTTCTTTCTGTTATTATCACCGACAGTTGTTTTAGTCCAGCGAACATGATGCTGAAAACGAGCAGAGTTCAGCTTTAACACCGAAAAGCAATTTTTTCTCTCTTTATAGAAAACAAGCCTCCCTGTGTACCTCTGAGTCCAGCCGTGACTGATCTTGATTGAGCAACCGCATATTCCAAAAGCTTGTTAATCACAAACCCACTCAAATATTCACCTCAAAAGCACCCCAGATCTCACGTTATGCGGTCTGTTGGGGTCAGAAATACTGGCTGTGCTTCTTTCAGTTTCTCTCCAGGGTCGCATTGTGGTCTAATCGTCTACTCTATACTGTTGACTGTTAAATACCGTCATTGAAAACATTGACTTAGTAACTCTGCTTTGTCCAGCTCACGGCCTTAACATAGCCTCCGCCCAGACAGTCGCCAAACATTGTCTGCCCTTCTTCCTGGCGTGTGCTATGGGACCTGAAAGAGACATGGCTGTGCAAACATTGTTCAGGCCTCTTCTCCCAACCTTTGCTTCAAAACTCAGCAACTCTGAGCTGAATCGTGAAAGACTGAAGTGCTGTAACTTTCAGGGATCACTTTTGACTTATGACTGTAGGGTTATTTTATGAAACAGGTGCCTTTTTCAGTTTATTAAAGTGGGCTTCAAGTAAATGTTTGATATTTTAGATATTTTAGGAGATAAATAATTGTTTAAATGTTATTTGCATTCTGCCATCAGGTTAAAATGTTAAGGTAACAGAGCATTGTACTGTTTAGAAAGAGAATTTGTTGTTGAAATTTATACAAATATCCAACAGTTAATTATATTATATTATATTATATTATATTATATTATATTATATTATATACAACTGTTCTTTCTGGTTCTCGAATCTGATTGGCTGAGAGCTGTGCGATATTCCCCCAGTATCAGCACTGGAACCGTTTTGCAGTTTGTATCACTCTGCTTACGGCGAATGTCATGGCGGTCAAGCAAATCCACCGTATTTTTATTTTTTTGTAGTGAGTTTTTTATTTAGACCTCAAATATGTGACTCCTATATAAACTTTGCGCCTATTTTACATTTTTTTTAGATGTTTTCGGAGACTGTTATACTGTCAACTTGAGATTTGAATCTGTGGCAGAAGGAAGTAGTTCTGCACAAAAGAGGGTTTTCTAAAGCACTCAGTTGTTGTTGTTATATTATAGGTTTTATTTCCATTTTTTTATTTCCTAAAATAGCAAGGAAAAGTTGTCTGTGGGGACAAAATACGTTTTTGTTGATGTGTTTAGCAAATATGTATGTTAAAAGATGACATCAGTAAATCGTTGTTACAAATATATTTTTACACATGTACTGTGTATGGCGACGCAAATGGGACCTGTGTTGTAGAATGACCCTTCAGAAGTTGACTTTGACAGCTTGATTTTATGCTAAATTTCCATTGCGTGTCATATCCATGAACAAATTGTATTTTATTGGTCTTGGAATTAAATTAATTGATTGATTGATGATTTTTGATGCCACATCATCTCTAGATCCTTGACAGAACTGATCTCAACTCAAACTGGCAAGCAAAAATAACTTTTTTTCTAAGAAATATGAAGTTCAACTCAGGGGAAAAATCTTGTTTTCAGCTATAACCATTTTTGTCTTATTATTATTTTGGATCATGCACAATCCTTCTATAATACTTTATTTATTTATTATGCTCAAGTTATTTTGACCACAGTATTGCTCAGAGCTGCCAAATCATTTGCCTCCCACTCTTTTGTTGACAGCCGTGTTTCTGTGCGGTCTCTACTGCGTTACTGCCATCAAAGCAGTGCAGTAGAATGCCACTTGACTCCAAAACCTCACTGCCAACTCATGCCAGCCAGTGCCAACCCAGAATGAATGCATTCCACTCCTACAGAGTAATATTTACAATTTGATCATGTTATTCTTTTCTCACTGCAGGTATTGGGGATATTTTAAAAACTGTCTCGTTATACAGAATTCATTCCAAATTATAGCGTGCCAGTTTTTTTCCACTGATGGGAAGAAACAAAAACTGTTTGTGTATCTGTCTGTCAAGATGTTCAGCCAATTTGTGAAGGTAACAGTTTGGTAGGGTTTTATTATTTATATTATGGGTGTATCGTGTCACAGTCACGGACTTTCAGTTTGAAGACTGGACCTATGGAGCCACAACTTTTTGGACTTTACTGAGTGTTTTTGTCATCTTGCTGTCACCTGCCTTTACGACGACAAGACCCTGAAGTCACTGTTCTGGATCAGGACGAACTACCAACACCCCATGGACCTCCCAGACATCACTGGACTGAACTGGAGAAGAGCTATCATCTGGTGTCTGGAGAGCGTCACATCCCGGTCCAGAACACAGCCAGACCCAGAGCCTGAGTCGACTCCATCGACCACGGAGTACTCATGTGAGCCCCCGCAGATGGAGAGCTACCACCCACCGCCGACCCTCACCCCGGAAGTGGAACTTGACCAGGGGTGTGAGCCCACAACATCACCCGACGAGGGAGAAGTGACTACGGATGATGAGGACTGGCTGATAAACTTCAACGAGGAAGTATCAACTCCCACCCTATCCCACCCGGTACGTTGCGAAAAACGCAGAAAATCGAACCTGATCCGAATATTTTTATGACGGACGGAAGCAGTGTGTAAGCGTGATTGACATAACGTGAGGTCGAATTAATTTTTTTACGTGCGAAATTTTCGGACGTGAATTTCTGACTCGGGGCCCTATAATACACCCGGCGCAATGCGACGCAAGGCGCAGCGCAAGTGTGTTTGCTAGTTTGCGTCTGGCGCCGTTCGCGTTTTCCCGTTCAGCGCCACGTCCTTAAATTAGTAAATGCATTTGCGCCAGTTAGTGCGCCCATGGGCGTGCTTGTCTAAAAAAGAGGTGTGTTCAGGCGCATTGCTGCCGCATTGCTATTTAAATTGCCATGTAAATAGCAATCCGCCATGGCGCGAGCGCATCTTGCTCTTAAAGGGAATGGGAGATGACGCTCTGATTGGTTTATTGAACGTTACGCACATTACTCATTAAGAGAATAGGGACAACCCATTTCAAAAATGCGCCCCGGCGCACGGACCGTTTTTCCGTCGTTAAAATAGCAAAAGTGGATTTGGACACGTCCTGAGTGCACCTGCGCCGTGCGCTTTACACTTTGCGTTTAGATCGTTAAAATAGGGCCCTCGGTGTGCAAAGACCTTTACCGTTACTCTGTCAACTTTAGTGACACAGTGACGCTCAGTCAGTCCTCCAGCCCTGCCGGATGTTGGCAGCCCTGCGCCTTCTGCGTGGAAGCCTTGTTATGACGTCGAGCCGCAGGTTGTGTTACCACCAGTAGCATCAGTGCAAGAGGTTCCTCTGGCTACTTCGCTCCATCTCGGCCTGTTGACCTGTCGGCTCCACCTTGGCTCCTCCCACCTTCGGCTCCACCGGAGACCCTTGGACTTGTGGCTCCACCGGGTTCTCTTGTCCTTTCGGACTTTCGGCTCATACGCTGTGCTCTGTCCCTCCACCCCTATGGCTCCTTCCCCTCGGCATCACCTCTGTCCACCATCACACTGGCTCCACCTCAGCCATCGGGTACTCTGGCTCCACCTCAAAAGTTCGTTGGCACGGCATCGCCGAGATCTCCAGAGCCAGCGATGTTGCTTGAGTTCTTTGGCTCTCCTTCTGCGCCTATGGATCCATCTGCCGAGTCTCCATCGGTCGTCCTCCTCGACTCCAGCGTGGACTGTCGGTACTGGTGAGCTCTGGGTCTGCGCCACCAAGGACCCTACATCTGCGCTTCAGGGAGTTCATCATCATCCCTTCACCATCCCATCACTCCAGCCTCTCACCATCACTTTGCCATCTCCTCATCCACCTCCAGAACCCCTTCCAGACCTCCCTTAGTTGTTCCATTATGGTGCTAGAGCGCGCCTTGCCGGAGGGGGGTGAACTGTCATAGACTTTCAGTTTTTCATTTGTCATGTGTCGTCTTTGTTCAATTTAATATAATAACCTCTTGCATAGTTTAAATTGTTTTGTCCTGTAGTCTTTTTTTCTGCCTAGCTCCGGTGATTGGCACATCTGGATGATGTTGTCTGATATGTGTTAGCATGTTGGTCGTATTTCCATTCATATTCCACATGGGGGACGCACAAATGATTTTGTCTCAATATAACAGTGGAAACAACTTAAAATACTCCATCGTTTTTGGTCATACAGATAAGAGTAAGACATCATTCGAAACAGGATGCCACTTTCTGCCATCCCAGTTTCCTTTCTGTGAAGTTTGTGGAGCGCGTCACAAAAATGAATCGCAACTCAGCGTATAGGCTACTAGCAAGCTCTTGCGTGCCATCTGAACTCTTGTTTTGGGTTGGTGCATCGATTGTCTCTTCTTCTTCTGCTCTTTTTCCTGTTGTGGCGGTTAGCAAACAGCGTGTCATTACTGCATGCGCCCCCTTCTGGATTGGAGTGTGGATCACCTGTGACTGACTGTATTCATCGTCTGACTGTATGCACCGAACCGTGACGGTTCAGGATGAATACATGTACTGTTACACCCCATATATGTATTATTTCAGTTATATGAAACAAAAGTTTGGGGTCAGTAATTTTTTGTTGTTGTTGTTTTTGAAAGAAGTCTCTTCTGCTCACCACAGCTGCATTTATTGGATCAAAAATACAGTAAAACAGTAATTTAAATGAAATGTTTTCTACTTGAATATATTTTAAAATGTAATATATTCCTGTGATCAAAGCTGACTTTTCAGCATCATTACTCCAGTCACATGATCCTTCAGAAATCATTCTAATATGCTGATTTGATCGATTCATCAAAGAATGCTGAAAAAATGCATGATTATTTCCACAGAAATATAAAGCAGCACAACAGTTTTCAAAATTGATAATAATCAGAAATGTTTCTTGAGTAGCAAATGAGTATATTAGAATGATTTCTGAAGGATCATGTGACACTGAAGTCTGAAGTAATGATAAATCGTGTCCTGTGCAATGACAACCTCACTGGAGAAACAGCAGCTCTGTGTGATGCCATATGTCTCCATTCTCCTCCCATTCGCAGCTCCTGTGGCGTTCATGGCCCCAGGGCCGTCTCTGCTGTGGCGCTTACATAGCGCTTCTTATTTTTGGCCAAATGTGAAGCAAAACACAGCCGAGGTGATTGACGTTCACAGACTCTAAAGCTGTGTGAAGTCTCACCCTTTCGTGCTCTTTTATTCAGATGTGTCTTGGCACCACTGCGATTCTCTAAATCAGATCCTAACAAGGTTGCTTTACTCCTAGAGCTGTGAACGGGAAATCACACTCGAACCAGTGCGGTTTCTGCTCCAGGTGGTAATGGTATGATTGATATATAGATGAAACATGTAATTCTAAGGTAAGCATCGCTATTACTAATGCTCATATAGTATTGTAGGGTTAGTGATTGTGCTCGAATGATACCTTGAATCATGCAGCTTGTTGAAAAGAGATGTGCTGTTATGTTTTTAAGCAGTCATCTTTATGGTTTTCACTGTAAAACAAGTGAAAAGTCATCCAAATCATATCTAGAATAGATTATATAAAGTGGATTCTTTTGACTAGTAAATAAACCACCCAGAACATCCTAGCAACCATATAGTAATACCCTAGCAACCACCCAAAACATAAACCTAAAGGGTGTTGGTATCGATATGCTCTGTGCAGTGTTATTTTAGTATTATTTACATACTATTACAATATTTATTAAAATATTGAGTTAAATTATACATATTTTTTAACTCCTTAACTGTCACTCCCCTTTTTTCACATAGACATGAAAATGCACTATCCAAACTTAAATGGTTGTTATTCAAGAATGCTTTGGAATATAGACCTAAGGTTGGTCTTGTTTTAAAGAAGACATTTGGCAGATTATTGTAGAAGTGAAATAAAGTTTGTTTATGAAAATGTATAAATATATATTTTATATATTTGCAAAACATGTGGTACTCTAAAATTGTAAGAAAGTATGAACAAGTTTTGGTTGATATCTCAAAAAAATGAGCTTTCAGTAAGATTTTGTTTGGATGCAGTACCAAACGTTTTCATTAGGTGACATCCAAGCTCCATTACTGACCATATGAGGGCGCCTCCCTATATATGGTTTGAGTGATCTGAACCATATATTTTCATAATTTTCACACAATTTATGAGGTAGACATCCTTTTCAGAAGTAGTATGGGCAGTTTGGCAGTATTTACAAAAGTACTTACAAATAATTTGCAAACTATTAGTTTATAGTTAATTCAGAGTTAATATATTGTAGTTTCTACATTGTTAAAGGTGCTAAAGAGGATCTTTTCATCAACTGAGAAACCAAAGACTGTTAGTGAGTTTTTGAAATGAGCGCATGTGTAAGAACCCCCCTCCTTCACAGCTCATTTCGAGGGAACGCCTCCCAAAACTCGTGCACGAGTATTGGAACACGAGTGTTTACCACCGGCATTCGCTGTGTCGTGTTAGTGGATTCATTATGTCGGACTCACCGCAGGTAACTCATAATCTGCAGTTGTTACTCCTGTCTCCTGACAAAAACATTGAATGCGGCGCCTGTGGAGTGTGGAAAGTTACTGGAGCGTGCAGCCGCGCTCGTCTCTCACAAGGAACGTCATGGCAGTGATTGACAAGCCAGAGGGCCAATCGTTTACGCGATGATCGCGTAAACGATTGGCTGATGTTTTTAAGGCCCTACCTCGTGCACAGATGATGTATATTAATATTATTCCTTTCAGTGCACCTAACAAATAGTCTTTTATCAGTTAAGACAGTTTCAAGTAATATTGCAAAAATGTATAAAACAAAACATCCTCTTTAGCACCTTTAATATATTAATATATAGGCTGAGTTCTTCATTCATTGTCACTGTAATCAACACAGTTATTATTGTTTAATCAGCCCACATTTAAAGAGTTAAATCATGTTTTTTTTTTAAATGTTTTTTTTTGAGAGCAGCAGTGGCAGTGTGCCGTTTTTTGTTTGTTTACCTAATAGTGATTCTGATGATCGAACACCTGCTCTAAGTTGAGCTTGGATGTGCGCATATTACTTTTTATATATATATATATATATATATATATATATATATATATATATATATATTGTCAACAACATATTAACTGTAAATAGTCTCACTTTAGATTAGGGCACAGAAAATGGGAATATGTCATTAATTAAATGCTTTAAACCAACATTTATTAGACATTAATTGCAGAGTCTACAACTATGAATTAACTATAAACTAATAGTTTGTTAATGATTTGTAAGTACTTTATAGCTGTATGCTTATTATAAATTGTTACCAAAATATGTTAACACAGGAACACTGCAAAAAAAATCTTTTAAATCAGTATTTTTGCCCTGTTTTCCAGTAAAATATTTATTAAGATAAAGATATATTTAGATATAAATAAAGATATATTTACTCTAACCACAAAGTTGCGTAAGACTTGTTTTCAGACAATATGCCTTAAATTACATTCAAATTAAGTTTGTATAAAACAAGAAAAAAAAGCAATTATCTGCATGCAAGTTCTTATTATTTTCTCCCAAAAGACGTCTTGTAATCATTATTTTTTCATTAAATGTGGCATGTAAGTGAAGTGTAGGATAATGTTTGTGATTGTGAAACAATGCTGCCATTGTCCCGAGGTTGATTTTTTTCCGCACACATTTGTGCCTGTGAGTCGGTCCAGACGTGCCATCACATTTTAGATGATATCTTTTCTATGAGTTCGATACTTCAGACATGACTCAGCTGGTGTGTTTGTATTAGTGGGTCTGAATGAGTGGGCTTTCATGAGATGTGTGCTGGATGGGATACAATGCACATTTTGTGCCGGCGTCACTTTGTGGGTTTGGGTGGGAGCAAATGGAGAGCTCACTACACCCTGGAGGCTTCTAACAGATCCTGACTTTCTTAATCACTCTGTCTCTGTTCCAAAACATAGAGAGCTTCCATGCTGTGTTCTGTATTCATAGGCAACTGGCTCATAAGGCAGCATCCTTACTAAAACGTGTGTGTGTGTGTGTCTTTTTTGAAAGAAATGAATACTTTTATTCAGCATGGAAGCATTAAATTGATCAAAAGTGACATTAAATACCTTAAAGAATTCTGAAAATATGAAGCAGCACAACTGTTTTCAACATTGATAATAAGTATAAATGTTTCAGCAAATCAGCATATTAGAGAATGTTTTCTGAAGGATCATGTGACACTGAAGACTGGAGTAATGATGCTGAAAATTCAGCTTTGCTTTTTTTTCTAGTTTTGAAAACATAGCCAGATATTACACTGATACCTTCTTTGGTGTTATTCTGTTATAGGATCAGTCTAAGAATTTTAAAACTTTTTGCTCAGGAGGCCCACTAGACCTCACAAGTGTCAGATGAACTCCCTGAGCAGCACAACGGCGTCTGCACAATAAACACTTTAATCAGGTATATAAACACCTCCGAGGGTTCATCACGCTCACTCTGATTGACTCTTCTGGGATTCCTGATTGCTGTAGGAGATCACGTGAAGAGCGAACCAGAAACAGAAGAGTGGCAGAGCCCGAGGGAAACCTGTGATTGATATACAGGAAATAAGAGATTGAACCAGATCTCGACCTGATCCGATGGTGTGACTGTTGATTAAGACACAATCGTGGTGTGTGTTTTCATTGAAAGGGCACAGAGTGCTGCATTGAGCTCCTATGGTTTCATTTCTGTAATATATCGAAGCCAGTCGTTGTTTTAACCCAGATACAACCCGGTTTAAGTGAGTCTCTAATTGTGTTATGCTACATTTGTGGGTTAGGGAAATGCGATAAAACGGTTATATTACTGAGCTCTACCTTTGAGGAAGGTGTAACGGTCAAGTTGGAACATGTGTGACTTGACAATGAATCACATTACTGCCTCGGCATCATTGAATTTCTGTCAGAGTTACGAATCACACTGTTTGCGGATACCATAGAAATGAATTGCCAAATGTGAAGCCTTAAACTGAATCCTACCGTTGGTATTTCTGTGATTTCTCTTATAAAACAGTGTAAATTCTAAGTCTAAATAAGTCTCAGAATGTGTCTGTGAAGTTTCAGCTCAAAATACCCCACAGATCCTTTATTATAGCTTGTCAAATTTGCCCCTATTTGGGTGTGAGCAAAAACACATCATTTTTGTGTGTGTCCCTTTAAATGCAAATGAGCTGCTGCTCCCGGCCCACTTTCCAGAAGAGGGCGGAGCTTTAACAGCTCAACAACAACAAAGCTGGAGAATCTCACGCAGCCAAAATGACAGAAATTGATCAATTTATGGAGTTGATTCAGTTTATCGACTATCATGTGCCGTCATGTTAATCTTTTGTGCAAATCCAGCGTTTGTGAAGTAGTCCGGCGTAAAATGACGCAAATATATAACACTTCACCGACTTTATAGGATGCCGTCAGTACTGTTTGTGTCACTGTGCATCAAATGTTGAGGAAGATTCTGAGCTAAAATTCATGGACGTTTCGTTTCTGACATGTGCTGTAAGCAGTAGACCAATCACAACAGACTGGGCCATCTGACCAATCAGAGAAGAGTAGACTCTCGGAAAGGAGGGGTTTAGAGAGAACAAATCCTTAACTGAGCTGTTTCAGACACTGTGAGAAAAGAGCTGATGCTGCAATGTATATTATAAGAAATTGAAAGTGTTTTTTGACCTTGGATAACCTATTGTAGGAGACCTTCAAAACTAAAAACTGAATCCTACCTTTGGTATTTTACATGACTTCTCTTATAAAACAGCATTTTTATTCAGTGTAAATTAGTAAATAAGTCTCAGAATGTGTCTGTGAAGTTTCAGCTCAAAATACCCCACAGATCATTTATTATAGCTTGTCAAATTTGCCCCCTTTGGTTGTGAGCAAAAACACACCATTTTTGTGTGTGTCCCTTTAAATGCAAATGACCTGCTGCTCCCGGCCCCCTTTCCAGAAGAGGGCGGAGCTTTAACAGCTCGTGCTTCAGATACTCAACATCAACAAGACAGGAGAATCTCACGCAGCCAAAATGACAGAAATCTGAGCTGTTTCAGACACTGTGAGAAAAGAGCTGATGCTGCAATGTATATTATGAGAAAATGAAAGTGTTTTTTGACATTGTATGCATGTAAACCTATTGCAGGAGACCTCCAAAACTAAATTAGGAACCTTTATTCTTAAATTGCATAATAGAGGCACTTTAAATGATTAAGCTATTTTCCCACAAAAGCAGTTTATTCAGTGTAGAGAAGCCTCTCCTCCACTGACATCCATTAAAAAAGGCCTCTGGTCTCTTTCCCTGTTACACTTTTTTTTAGTTATTTGAAATCTTCCCTTCAGGTGTCTTTGACAGTATTCCCTGAACTCTGCAGCTGATTGAACGCATCTCTCTTGCCCTCCCCAGGGTATCATGGGACAGCGGTGGAGAGGTACACATCGCCAGCCCCGGCGCCAGTGATGTGGGCACCTACAAGTGCACTGCCACCAACGAGTTGGGCTCCGATTCAGAGACAACACATGTTCTGTTGGCTGGTGAGACATTGCACACTGTTGCTCTCTGTAATGACTGTTTCTGTAATGACTGTTTTATATGCAATGTGAGCTGTTGTCTTTTTTCAAACAGAAACTCCCACGATCGCTGCCTCACAGAGAAACATGTCAGATCTGAGGAGTGCCAGTCTGAAGGTGGTGGTTGGAGGTGTTATTACTGCCCGTTTAGGTGCCAACCTCACCCTGGAGTGCCCTGTCAAAGGTGAGGGACGATTTCACAATCAGAAGAAAAATAGGAAATTATATTTTGCATCTTTTAAGAAATCATCACGTCATAAAAAAAACATGAAGCATATTCTTATTACTTTAAAGTGAACAAAGATGATAAATTATAGAAATATTTTATAATTATATATTCTAATAAGCTTAATATATTCTCCATTGCAGCCTCAATTTATATGCTTTAAATACTTTAAATACTTTAAACATGTTTGATGTGTGCATATCCTATGCTTAATAGCTCTTGTCCATGTGGTTTTGGTGAAAGATTCGACTAATTGGACAGAAATGATGTGTAAAGTCAACAGGCTTTCAGGATGCTGGGCCCCTTCTATGGGATTTATGCTGTGCTGCATCATTTACTACAGGCAATCTACTGAAAAACAGGCCTCCTGTTGGTCTATTGTACTACAATATTCTTTATAGAGCTGTCTATAGATTTCTACCTATGCAATGAGTGGTCTAGCGAATTTTAATGGACATCATTCAGATATAATTAAAGTCTTGGTGAATGATATTTTAAAATAAGACCAGTTTTTGGGATTTTTCGGTCCTAAAATGACTGCCTGTTTCTTTGGACCTTCACCTCACCTCACAAGATCAACAGCCTCCTTTAGGGTTTCAAATTTCATAAGCCTAAAATGGACACTATCTCCCTTTCACCTGCTTTTTATTTGCTTGCTTATATTAGGGCTGGGTATTGACACAAAGATGCAAATTTCAAGATTTGATTTGATTAACAAGCTTTTGATATCAATTACTTAGGATATATTATATATATATATATATATATATATATACAGTTGAAACACTGATTGATCGATTACATGAGGCATGAATGGATTTCAGTAAGATGTACTGTATCTTTCAACATACCTTCTGATGTTCATGTTTATTTTGTGCTGTAAATAGTAGTAAAGCAGAAGAGATGATCAGTTAACGTGTGCTTTGCTTTACCTGAGGCGACAACAGCGATGGTCACACCACATTAAAGAGGGCCAAAATGGTATTAAGGGGTGCATAGCACTGAAACCCTATTGTAATTGTTAAAATTTCCAAGGATCAGCATTCTCGCCTAAAAGTTATTGGGCAGACCAAACAGTAAAGTCGTAGAGACTTGAAATTTTGAGGGCTGGTAGTACTCACACTACGTCTACAGCGTCACCACAGCTCGACCCGATCAACCTGACGGGGGCGCTACAGCGGTTGAAAAGTATGAAATCAGTTATAACTCCTAAACTGTGAGGCATATGCTAAAGTGTCTTATATCGTTGGAATCCGTGGCTCAAGACAACCTCTCAGACAAAGGCCTCAGATTTGACCCTCGCCCTGGCAAAATTTTGGGGTATTTTGGATTTTTTGAAAAAAAAAAAACACTTTTGCAAACTAGTCCTAGGTTTTTGGCCCGATCGGAACCAAACCAGTGCAGCAAGATTCTCTGGAGTCTGATTGTCAATAATAAAAAATAAATAAATACATTAAAAAATAATAAATGAAATAATAATAATAATAATAATAATAATAAATGAAATTTCGATTCACAGTCCCTAAAGGCCACCAAAACGTTTGAAGTGAGCAGAGCTACTTTTACAAAAATGGCTATAACTTATGAACAGAATAAGATATTTTCACCAAACTCAGCACACCTATGTAAGAGCTCAATCTGTGGTCATGTGAAAAAGGGCACAGCAACTGGCCACTTGGTGGCACTATAATATGGAAAAATCTTAAAATGGCTATAACTACGCAACCCTAAGTCTGACTGATATGAAAATTGCCATGCGTTGTCTTTGTCCAAGATATCAAGACTGCCTTTGAGGACATTCGTCTTGAAAAAAGTGACCGCCGGCAGCCAATGAATTTTGAACACCTATTAGACAAGGAGGCCAATCGGAACGAAACTCGCTGGGCCTGTTTGACTTTGAAAATTTGAAATAAATTGGCCGCCGGGGGACACCTCATTTTACGCATCACATGCACAAAGGATTGTGTATCATGCAATTTTTTGCACACGCCCAGGAAATTCATACCACATAGTAGAACTCCTCATTCTGAGCAACTTTGCCTCTAGGACTGCCACTGTCCATCGAATCGTTCATTAAATATTGGATATTATGTTAGTTTTTTTTGTTTTTGGCTCAACCTCTGTGGCACATTCTTTGGACTCTCTAGGTCAATAATTATAATAATATAATAAATAATATAATAAAAAAAAAAAAAAAAAAAATTGAACTTTGGCGTTTGGATAGCTATAGCTGAGTCATTTAAAAAATAGACGTGGCCAAGTCTACCCAAAAGCCTAAACGGAAACTCGTAATTTCACATCATTACGTGCGGCAAATGATTCTAAAGAAGCATGCAAACTTTTATGGAGATCGTCCCATAGGTGGCGCTATAACTGTTAAAAAAGGTGTAGAAACCACATATTTCCTATAATAAATTGCCTGAATTGGCTATAAATGGTATTTTCAATATATGGTCTAGGTGGTTATATGCTTAAATAAAACATTTACACATGTGCTCAAAGGCTTTAAAGGGCTTGAACCCCAATAATTGCTGCTTGCAGTTATATTTATTGTTTGAGTAATAAAACTGACAGAATTTGAATTTGAAATGTAACAAAGCACAAAGCTTATAGTGATTAATTGGGTGGGAGGCGCAGCACAAAGTTCTGTTCATTCATCAACTGAAAACAGCATAAACCAAAAGATTGATTTAATAATCAATAAAAATGAGAATCTAATATTGAGAAATCTATTTTTTTTTTTTACCCAGCCCTAGTTTATATAAATAAAGGCCTCTCTCAGGCCACTCTGTCTGTCTTCACTTCCCGCTGCAATTATATAGAGCTGTTTATCTGGTGATTTGGTTGATGCAAAGAACACCTGCTGTTAACAATGGCCTCGCTGCAGCAGAAAGAAATAAGTGTCAGCTGTTCTCTCGTGCTTTCATCACCATCTGATTCCATGAGATGAATAAACGGGATTTGAAGAACGCGTCCAGTTGGCTTTGACAGAAAGGACGGCATAGGCAGCCACAGAGCAGTGCATTATGGGTTACGATGTAAGGAGATACTGTAATTGAGCGGTTAAACTGACGGTGTGGAGAGATGTGTTGTTAGAGGAGCACACATCCGGATACACACCCCTGTACCACAGCCGTCTGATCCAGGTTGCATGCAGAGCGTAATTCAGTCTGTGTTTATCACGCAGATGGCTCCGTTATAAAACCTAGTGAGCTGACTACATAGACAGCTTCCATATAACTTCAAAAGTGACTGGTTTTGGAACTTTCTACGTAGGTGGCTATCCTGTGCATCATACAAGGAGAACAGTATTCAATTCAAGTTTATTTGTTTAGCGCTTTTCACAAGACATATTATTTCAAAGCAGCTTTACAGAAAATGATTGTTTCACTGTTAAAATCTAGGGATTATTCTGTTATCAGTCAAAGATGAGTGTGTCAAAGTAATGTCCATATGGCAGTAATGTACAGCTTCATGTATTCATTTAAGCTGACACAAGGAGTTACATTATTAGTGTTCCTAATAATTATAATATATGGACAATATTACAATATTTGGATAATATTATATTCCAGTAGCTCAACATTAGCATCTTGCTGAGCTTGTTTTTTTTTTTTTTTGTAAATAACTCTACACTACATTTTTAATACTTTCCAGTATTAAATAAAATATAATTTTGTGTATAATCATTGGACCACATGAAAAAAATGGAACATAAAAAGATCTGTTATTGTCTAGCAATAAACATTAAATAAACACATTTTATTTTATTTTCAACAAATGGTGAGAAAATATTAATTGTGAACCTCGGAAAGCCAAACTGAATATTATATGAGCTGTTTTATGTTTTGATCATTTTATGTTTATAATATTTTTATAGTGTTTATAGTTAAAATGCTAACAGCATAGAAGAAAAAATGGAACATAAAAAAAATATTTTTTCCTGATATTTTTAATTGCCTAGCAATAAACATTAAACAATCACGTTTTATTATTTTGTTTATTTCATTTATTTATATCTAGTATTTATTTATTTTTTGTTCATTTTTTATTTATAAATTGTTATTTATATAGTTAAACACAGCAAGATATTGGAATAAATCTATTTTTTCTGATTATTTTATTGTCTAGCAATAAGCATTAAATAATCACATTATTCTATTTTTTTTATTTCATTATTTTTTTCCTGTTAATTTAAAAATAAATTATTATATTTATATAGTTAAACACAGCCAGGTATTAGAACAGAAAAAAAGGAACATAAAAGTTTTTTTATTCTGATCATGTTATTGTTAGTGTTGGTCTGGCTGTATATATATATATATATATATATATATATATATATATATATATATATATATATATATATATATATATATATATATATATATATATATATATATATATATATATTGATTATTGATATTGATTGTGAACCTCAGAATATGAAACTGAATATTATGAGCAGTTTTATTTTTTATTTTGTTTAAAGTTAAAATGCTAACAGCAGAAAAAAATGGAACATTGACTAGCAATAAACATTAAACAAACAAGTTTTATAATTATTTTTTATTTATTTATATGTATTATTTATTTACTTTTTTGTTTTGTTTTTAAAATATGCTTATAAACACAGCAAACTTTTTTCTGATTGTTTTATATTTTATTGCTAGAAATGAATAATCACATTTTTATTTTATTATTTTTTCTGTTATTTTTTATACAAGAAAAAAATAACAGAAAGAAAAAAAATCTATTTTTTTCTGATTACATTATTGTCTAGCAATAAACACATTATTTTATCTCATTTTATTTTATTATAAATTGTTTACATAGTTAAAATATCAAGCTACAGCACCATTAAAAAGAACACAAGTTCACTGATGTGCTTTACAACAATAAATACAAAACCTAAGATAATAATAACAATATGATACAAATTAAAATAATGATAAAATTGATAAATAATTATCGGTATAGTGAAAATAACAACAATAATAATAAAAACAACGATCACCGGCATCAAATAACCTCCTTTAAACTCTCTACAACAGGTCAAAAGCCAAAGAAATGTTTGTCATTTGGATTTGAAAATAGTGCGGGATCTCTTCTAATGTGTGTTGGAACAGAGCATGTGTTTGCAGTCAGTAGGCGGTCAGCACTTAGAGATAAACATTTTGTATGTGATATATCTTCTTTTATGTTCCATTTTTCCTTCATAATCATCTCGTTATTGTTCCTGTGTACGTTTCTCCTCCCCGTGGAAATTCCCTTTCCAAGAAAACACAGAGGTCACTACAGCGGCCACTATTAATCCTACCTACATTAACAACATCAGTTCCTGCCATCTTTGCAAGCATGCCTGACTGTTTACTGGTGCCAAAGTATGTCAATGCCCATGTGTACGCTTGATGCACACACACACACACACACACACACACACACACACACACACACACACACACACACACACACACACACCTCAAGGCCTCCGATGTTATTTTCCATGTGTCTATTCATTGGCTCTCAGACTAACGGCCGTATGTCAGTACTAATGTCTCCACTCGGCAGAACGGGGGACCATAAAACTCAGACTCCAATCCATGTGCTGCTCATTATTTTCACCCGGGCCATCCCATGGGAACTGGTTGGAGGGAGGCAATTTGCATTCATTGTGCCCATTTGTTCTAGTAATTTGTGGCAATCTGCTGGCCTCTTGTTGATCTGCTCTTTGAATCAACATTTTCTGCGGTTTGAATAATTCTTGAACTTTGATGTTGACATAGGAGTCTTTTGAGGGCAAGTTTTGATAGCAGTTGCCCCAAAATACTGGATCTTGTTGAGTGATTTGTCATGAGTTTAGGTTTGTTTTTGGGAAAGCTGCTCCCAGACCAGTTTGTTTGGCACTTTTCATGAATGGGGTACAGGCTCTGAAGCGTTAACCGCTATATATAGTGAACCTTAAAGAGGCCAAACTAAATATTATATGAACTGTTTAGTTTCTATTCATTTTATTTAAATATTGCCATTTTTGCAACACATTTTGGCACATCTTAGTTTGTATTATTCTGTTATTATTATAAAATTAACTAAATTAGCTTCTACTTCGGAGTAGGGTCTAAACCAGTGTTCTCAAACTCCTGCTCCAACCCTAATCAAACACACCTGATCCAGTTAATCAAGGTCTTCGGGATTACTAGAAAGCAGGTGTGACTTGGAGCTGGTTGGAGCCAAACTGTGCAGAGCTGTGGCCCTCCAGGAATTGAGTTTGAGACCACTGGTCTAAACCAGCACTATAGGAACTACCAGTGATATAAGTGCAAGTTGATTGGTCAAATGCATGTCAAACACCGGCACCCACCATTTTTAAAAAGCCGTGTAAACATATTTACTTCACAAACATGGAAAACAGCGATAACGGAATTTACCTGCTGTAGGGTTGTGATCTTTTCTCGATGATATGTAATACTGAAAGTTGTCATAGGCCGATTCAGAGTTCCTATTCCCGGTGCGAATGCAACCATGAACATGGCCCGGGGGAGAAATTAGTTCTCGGGGAACTATTCGGTGCAAAAGCGCTTTATGGTTTAGACCAAGTAGCTTCATTCGAGGGCCGGATTATCAAATCAAACATTTCAGGTGGGCTGGGTGTGGTCTTATTGGTAAAAAATATTTGATTAATTATTAGGCTTAAATGAAAATATTCTCACAATGAGACTTGGTAACCACAGGTAAAACGGTGACACTTTATTTTAGGGTCTTTTAACTAGTTGCTTATTAGAATGCATATTACTATTCAGATTTTGATCTCCATATCCATTTACATATATTATATATATCTTCCAAGGGGTTTTTTCCCTCCTAGGACTTTTTTCCCAGTGCTAGCATGCTGGGTTTTTCTCCTAGGGGTTTTTTTCCACCCCTGGGAGTCAGCCGACATTGGCTTAATGTAGCACCATCTTGTATATGTTACATATTACCACGCTTGCTTGTACAGCTTATTTTTAACCACTTCTCTTTTTTCTGTGCTCCTAATATGTAAAGCTGCTTTGAAACAATTACCAATTGTAAAAGCGCTATATAAATAAATTTGACTTGACTTGACTTGACTAGAATATTGGCAGTTTATTAATAATTATTAAGCACATATTAATGCCTTATTCTGCATGACTTTATTCTATATTCTTAATCCTACCCAATACCTGAACTTAACAACTACCTTACTAACTATTAATAAACAATAAATTTGGAGTTTATTGAGGGAAAAGTCATAGTTAATAGTGAATACATGTTCCCTATACTAAATCGTTACTGGTAAAACCATGGCTACTCACTACCACTATCAAATGATGTTATATATGTATATATGTTATATAGGCCTATAAAAAACGCCTAAACACAGGTACAAACTACACCTAAACAAAGACATGAATTATATATTCCCCTCCCCACCTAATAAATATATTGCATATAAATGGCTATAACATAATTTTCAATATAAATATTCCACATTTCCACAAACCATGGTAATTTACTACAGTTCATTAATGGTAAATGTTTGTAAGGGTGGTGATTTGGGGATTTAAAAGTCTTCTATCTTCATTCATAACAAAATGTTTCTCCTGTTTTCCTCATCAGTCTTGTTGGGAATGTTGTTTCATATGATTTAAAACTAGTTTAATCATTGAGTCATTTGTAGCTTGTAAACGAGAGGTGTGTGTCGAATTGAAATGCTTCTCTTTAGATGTCGCAACGCTGTTTAATAATGGTGACTGGGAATAAACGCAGCTCCTTTAAGCTTTCGTTCCGTTATCCACTGGCCCGTGCTGTGAAGGTCAAAGAAAACTAGTGAAACACATGAAAACTGCGCTCTTTGTTCTGTATTTGTTGTTACTGACCGAGAAATCACCTCAGATGATTCAGTGACAGAGCGGTCTGAACGAATCCAAATCGTTATGCATTTGGTCAATTCACGGAAAAGAAAGAATCAAGAAAAAAGAATAATAAATTCACGAATGATAGGTATCGCTGGTTCAGTCGACAGAAATACGGAACACACATAATAACTGTTGAAATATTCGCACGGAAAACAAAGTTTGGATCCAGCCTCTTAAGAAGACCTCAGATGACCAACACCTATGAAGAGACGGCGCCAACTCCTGCGAGGATTTCAGAAGACGCAGTCATCTGGATCAACATGCACATTACCCAATTTCTATATACTAATTATTGTTAATGTAATTCATTTTTCCAGGAGCTCATTGCTTCTACCTTCAGTTAAACTGCTAACAGTGATTGTAAATTAATTGCCTAAATTATTACATTATTTGCTAACTGCATTCTTTAAATTGTGATGTTGACATGCATTCTCTGTAAAGCTGCTTTGAAATGATATGTATCGTGAAAAGCGCTATACAAATAAATGTGAATTGAATTGAATTGAATTCTCAGGTCAGTCGGTGAAGCGTGCATGGTACGAACAGTGCGTATATAGCCGTACAGCTGCAGGCGCCACTGCGGCCACGTATCTAACCAAATTTAGCCGCACCACCAGGAAAAGAGGAGGGGGTAGATTGGGGTGCCGCGGGCCGGATGAAGATGATTGGTGGGCCGGATTTGGCCCGTGCGCCGCCAGTTGATGAGCCCTGTTTTAGACCCTGCTCTGAAGTAGCAGCTAATTTAGTTCCCCCAAAAGGAGTTCCTAGAACTAAAATCGCTCCTAGTTCCTGCAGTGCGAACACGGCAAAATCCAGGTACTTCAGCCAATAGCAGGGTGCAAAAGCCCCTAAAGATTGAGATTTTTTTGGCTTTCAGAATTTTTAAAAACATTTTTTGTAATAATTTTTGCAATTTTATTTGGTAATGGGGGAAAGTAATGCAGACAAAGGATCGTGTGAAAAATGTAGGACACAGCTTAATTAAAATTAATGGTAACACTTTAGTTTAGGGTCCAATTCTCACTGTTAACTAGTTGCTTATTATCATGCATTTTACTAGAATATTGGCTGTTTATTAGTACTTATAAAGCACATATTAATGCCTTATTCTGCATGACCATATTCTACATCCCTTAATCCAACCCAATACCTAAACTTAACAACCTTACTAACTATAATAAGCAGTAATTAGGAGTTTATTGAGGGAAAAGTCATAGTTAATAGTTAGTTAATAGCGAGAATTAGAGAATTGTGACCATATTAATTAATAAAAAATATAATTTTTAAACAAAATATAAGTAAAATTAAAATTATTAAAAAGTATGAGCTGTTTTAATTGTTAGATGCAGTAAAAAAGTCCATGAGACAGGACCGGCCAGAATCACTATTTTAGTATTTGACTTTCATGCTGTGATAATTTTATGTTAAATAGTCGTTTATGTAACGTATCTAACATTTCTGACAACATAGAATTTGTCCTTCCAACACCTTTAAAAAGTAATGGGACACCAAATTGCGCCCTACTCATAGAAAGTGGTGATTAGTGTCAGCTCCAGACTTGAGCGTGAATTGATTGATTGAGAGTGACTTGATGTTTGTCTCTGAACAGGTGTGCCTCGGCCAACAGTGAGCTGGCACCATAAGGAGGGTCCGCTAGGCGCCAGCGCTAGTCCCCTTCTGAACGGATCTCTGCTCTTGAGAAACCTCACGCTGCGAGACTACGGCACCTATTCCTGCATGGCTGCCAACAGCATTGGAAAATCGGTGGCCTCCAGCCTGCTGCGTGTGGCGGGTGAGCAGCGATTCCCATAGTAGCCATATGTCAGTCGACACTTCGCCGGGTGACAGGGAAATCCTTGCACGACAGCACTTCGGTGCTAAGTGAACCACACTTTGTGGGTTGGCTCCGTTTCCGACAAAGTCAGCTAACTCAGCGGGAGATTTGCGAGTCGCATATTGATATTGGCATCGTTTGGCGCGTCTCGTTGAGAAATAACCTGAGACCTAAAGCCTACAGGGGTGGTAAAATCCATCTACGCAGCGAAATGAAGACAAATACCCTTCTTTATAGAGGCCGTTCATCTCTGGAGATCTTATAGGCCACAGACAGAAGGCAGTCAAGGCCTTGTTTGGACTCGGATGACAACTTCCCTCAGTATTTCATTAATTGAGGTCATTTCTGTCTCCGTTACAGTCAGCTGTAATCTCTCTGCTGATTGGAAAAATGCTCTAAGAATAATAATTCAACTATTTGAGGTCATTCAACCATCAAAAAAAAAATAAAAATATATCTACCTATAGAAATGCTTTGGTTGATTGTGAAGTATTTGATGACACAATGTTCTTTTAATGGCAGGAGGATCTTTGGGTGAATCTGAGCACCAGCCTTCAAAGGAGATGAACAGGAAGAGGGTTCTGATGGCCTCTGTGATCGGCACCAGTGTCACGGTCAAACCTGGAGATATCTTAAGGATCGGTATGGCACTTTACTATCTGTGCATTAGCTCTTAAAGTGACAGCAGCCTAATAAACCTGCTGCTGTCTGTCATGTCAAAAGAACAAAAGACAAAGAGAAAATCACTCGCTGCTCTTGACTAAATAAGTTTTGTAACTTTAATTGTAAGCATTAATCTGTATTTCAATTTTACAATGAAATAAAGTGTTGTTTTACATTTGATTACTTTAATTTCTGTAGTATTTCTTATCCGAGTACTACCATTAGACCCAGCTGAAAAAACTTAAAGCAATGTTTATTTCATTTGTCTCTTTATTGTATTGTATTTATTTGTGCTGTCCTTTGCAATTTGTTTATTTGCTTATTTATTTTATTACTGTTTACTTGTCTTTTTTTTTTTTTTTTTTTTTTTGTAAAAGGGTCATTGACGAATAAGGTTTTTAAAAGTGTAAAAAAAAATATATAATGGAGATATAATTAATTTTGAAGGTTTATTAAGGGTTAACAATGAGATTATGTGGTTTTTATAATCAATTAACACTGCTTTTGTCATTTTTTTACAAAAAAAGTCATTTGGTTTAACCAAAATTTCAGTTTTACCAAATGACACTTTTGGTTATACCGAATGACGATATTTTCAAATAATGTTAACAGGCTGATATCTAGCTAGCTAGCAAAAGTACAATCAAACATTTTATATTTAGTAGAAGTTTTTGAAATATTTTCCATGTTTATAGCGGTTTTACTGAATGACCTGATGTTTCGGGACATGCGAATGAACAAGTGAAAACATGAATTTTTCAAGTAGTTAAGAGAGAGTTAGTTACTTTGCTTCATGACCATGTGGGCCTTTGCAGGTGTCTGAATGATGTCACATCCTGTCACATGATATTGATGATATTGGTCCCTTTATATTGGTTACTCCGAATGGTATCAATGAAATTCATTTTTCCAGACATTCTTTCTCATAACAAAGCAACGACTTCTACACATAATTTTAATACCATGCCAGAATAAAAAATATATACATTTATTACATTTTAAGATATTTTAATCACAAATGAAATGGCTGTATTGACCTTTGGACGGTTAAAGCGAATGACCTTTTGACACTTCAAAATCTTTAAAATACATTTATAGGTAGCAAAATATAATTAAAGCCTTTTAGATTCAATATAAGAGATCTAGTTGTTCTACCTTACATACTTTGGATGGCATATCTTTGTTTTTTATTATTATTATTATTAAGGCCTTTGGACAAAAAAAAATACCCTTCACATCATTGACCGAAATGTAGTTGAACATTTTAAATATAGCCTCCTGGTGCTGTGTGTAAGCTATTACAACTAAATTACCCAAATTACCAAAAAAATGTATTGTAAAAATGCAGTGTATATATATAGATTTTGTCATGTATTTTTAATTTGTTTCACAAAGTAAATGTATTTTATTTCAAGAATTTTAAGATATTTATCCTGAATAACAACTAAAAAATGCTAATTAAAAAAAAATACATATTTTCTTCTACAACATAAACAAATTATAGCTGCTAAATTAATACAGCAGATGTTTAACAAATTAGACAGCCTTTGTAGCTCTTATTTTTGTTTCTTTGTGTTTGTGAGTTCAGATTTCCAGTAAGACTGTTTTATTGAGTCTTAAATGCTTTTTAGTAGGTTTTGCAGACTTTAGTGAATAAATGGTTTGCTTTTTAAGACTAATTACAAATGACAGGAGACGTCAAGTCCATTTCCTCTTAAAATTCACCCATAACCCCTTTAGGATGTCCGGTGGTCCCCAGTCACAGGAAGCCCATCAAGTGGTCCCATCAGAACCAGACCCTGAAGCAGAGTCCAGGCGCGAGCTACCGCATGCTGGTGGGAGGACGAGTTCTGGAGATGAACACTCACGGAGGGAAATTTGATGGACGTTACGAGTGCCAAACGCAGATCAACAACCAGCAGCGTCTCACAGCTTGGATTCACGTGCTTTCACAAGGTTAGTGTGAACAGAAACAATATGTGTGAGGAGAAACTGAGGAGCTCTCTTTAGTTTTGGAATAGCATACAGTAGGGTTGTCACAATACCATAAACATATCTTGTGATACTATACCAGCTGAAGTATCACAATACTATGCAGTATTGTGTAAATTCATAATTCAAATCTACAAAGTAAACCAAAATTTCAAAAATACATAAATGAAAACAGAACAGCTTTTACTCACTGTCTGTGTAATTTCATTCGCAATTTGAAGGAAAGAGAGATTCATGAGAATTTGACCTTTCCTACAAATATATACTTCACACAAAAAATACATTTTTAATGTTATAACAGGGATTTGATAATCTCTAAAAATAAATTCAAAAGCAAAACTTGTGAAAAGAATATATATTAAAGAGTGGAAACGGCTAATGAGCCAGTAAGTTCTCCTCTGCTGCCATCTATTGGTTATAGTGGTCATTTCATGTCTTTAAATATTTTAAATAAGTGTTTGTTTTTCACCAAATGTTAGTTTTCTTATATCGTGAAACTTTTAGTTTTACAAATGGGTACAATCTTTGAAAGATGAACAAAAAATGTGTTTTTTTTTTTTTTTTTTTCATTTAAATTGTAAAATATTCAAACTTTTGAGCTTTGAAGTGCTGGATAAGGTTTTGTTAAGACGATTGCATAAATAGCCTAATGTTGTTAATGTTTTAAAATATACAATTCTGAATACAGAAATATGAAATGTTAGAAAAAATGAAATAATAGGCCTATTTTTAAATAGAAAACTAAAACCACCAGTAGGTGGCAGCAAGTCTTAATGATTGAGTCACTGAATCATTCGTTCTGACAGACTGATTCTTTCAAAACTGCTGATTTATTCAGGAATGACACAAATGGAGAGGCTGCTCACTGTAGAGAAAATGGTGGGAGCTTGAAGGTCCAGCAACACCCTAACCCTATCGCTAAACTTAATTAGGTCAAGCTCCACCCATTTGATCCACAGAGGTGGAGCTGGACTTGTTTGAACTCCACCCATGATGTCCAGAAAGGGGCAGCTGGACGTCATTTGTCTCTGCTGTGAGCACCACTTGAGCAAATGACTGTTGTGTCAAGCAGGGCGGGGCCGAGAGCCGCGGGAACGGAGCGAGGCCGGTGGCGCGAGTGTTAATGAGAGTAGACAACGTTTTCAGGCATCAGATGCATGCTCTTGATTTGAAAACTTTTCATATTAAGCTAGCTTCTTTAACCAAGTGTCATTGCATATCCTTCACATAAGAGGCAATTCCACAATTCGTCGTGACAAGCTCATGTCATCTAAGAGTCCTCATTTTATAAAAAAAGCTATCATTGAAGAGAAAGAAAAGCAAAGCAAACATCACATGACACCACCAGTATTAAAAATAAATGAGGGTAAATCTAAAAAAAAAAAAAAATCAAAGAATTAAAGATCTTTGATTCAAAACGTTTTAACAATTCCTTGCACTAATATCATTATCTACTGTCTATTAATCTATTATCCATACATATATATATATATATATATATATATATATATATATATATATATATATATATATATATATATATAAATATGTTTAGTTTTAATTAGCTTTATGTTAGGGATTTAAGAACTACACTATGCAATTGCAATAAATGGTTTTGTTCTTTATAAATTCATGTATTTTGTTGTTATTTGTGATTGGTTTTGTGTGTCTTTTTGTTGAATGTATAATGTGACAATAAAAAAGAAGCAAAGAGTACCCATATAAGTGTGTGAATGATGAATAGCAGTCTTCCGATGAAACTCAGCACCCAGAATAGACAGAAGTAAAATTGTTATGCGTTGTGTTGAAGGCTTGGACATGAATTGCACTTCAGTTCTGTCTTGTAGAAAACCAACCACTCGGAGAGCTCATTTGTGTCTTGTTAAAGCTCCATGTCTTCCTTTCAGTTCCCGCACAATGCCAGGAATTTTAAAAGGCAGAGATGATTGTGTGGATATTCAAGCCCAGATTCCTAGAAACCTTTAAGGGCTTGTAAATGGTCTCTATAACCTCTCACTTTCAATCAGGCGATTTGGCAGCTACTTGAGTAATAGTGCCTCTTCTCTGATAGTACTTGCCTGATGCTGTGATATTGATTCATGCCGTACCCGTTTCGTCCTTTGAAACTGAACTTCACTGAACATGTAAACATATTGCTGCATCAAAGGAGTGTACATAAATACATTGTTTTTAGGGATGCATGATAAATTAGTACCATATCGGTTATTGGTCAAAACTAGGCTTTTTTTAATTTATCAGTATATGTTTATGTTGAAAATATATTGGCCAGTATTAAATTGTTTAAATGCTCATTTCTCCTACTTTTATATTTGGGGGCTGTTTACGCGACACCGTTTTCAACTAAAAATGGGAAACGTTTTATGCGTTTTGGTCGTTCATTTACACGACAACAGCAAAAACGCGTCTAAAAACGCAAACTTTTGAAAATGTGTTTCAAAGTGCAAGTTTTTGAAAACAATACTGTTATAGTCTCTGTGTAAACTACAAAAACGCAAATTTTGTGAAAACGGTGATGTCATGCGCATGCATATTACATGTTTAGTCTATAGGCGTGTAGCGTTTCTTTTTAAAGTGACCGCCAACTACTGGCCTGGCAGCATAACAGCGTTTTTAGTTGTTTTTTGCGGATCTGTATGAACCGTTATTGTTTTGACATTTCTGTCTGTGCGTGAAGCTTTTCATGCATTGTGGCCATTCATTTACATGACAACAGTGTTTTGGAGGCCTGAAAATGCAAACTTTTAAAAACGGGATTCAAAGTGGATGCTACAGTTATCATTTCTGTTTAAACTACAAAAATGAAAATTTTGTGAAAACAGTGACATCACGCACATGCGTATTACATGTTCAGTCCATAGGCGTGTAGTGTTTCTTTACAAAGTGACATCGCCACCTACTGGCCTGGCATGAATAATACAGCGTTTTTAGTCGTTTTCGCGGATCCATGTGAACTGGGATCGTTTTGACATTGTTGTTGTCTGTACGCGAACCTTTTCAAAAATGCAAAGGAAAAACGTTTTAGTTTTTAATACATTGTTGTCGTGTAAATTGCCATTTAAATTACCTTTGCATCATTTACACTATCATTCAAAAGTTTAGGATTGGTAAGATATTTTAATATTTGAATGTCTCTTTTGCTCAAGACTTACAGTAAAAACAGTAATATTGTGAAATATTATTACATTTAAAATAACTGTTTTCTTTTTAAATATGTTTTAAAATGTAATTTATTTTAAAATTAATTTTCAGCATCATTACTCCAGTCTTCAGTGTCACATGATCCTTCAGAAATCATTCTAACAAGATGATTTGCTGCTCAGGAAATGTTCGTATCATTATCAATGTTGAAAACAGTTATGCTGCTTAATATTTTGATTAATATATTATTTAATGATTAGAAAGTCCAGAAGAATTTATTAGATTTTTTTTTACTGTGTAATTCACTGTCATTTTTGATCAGTTTCATGCATCTTTGCTGAATAAAAGTATTCATTTCTTTCAAATAAAAATAAAAAAATAAAAATCTTACTGAGCCCAAACTTTAGACTTTTAATGCTATGTGATGAAGCATTTAAAACATCAAAAACAATACAAAATGGAGTCTTCAAGCAGTGAGGATGATTTTGTTGTCCTCTCTCTTCCTAAAAAGAGAAAAAGAAAGAGGAAATATTGGGTCCATCCGATCCTGTGATCACATAGAGAGGAAGGAGAGTTATCAAGAAGCAGCAGGATTAACCCAAGCGATTCAAAGTTTACTTCAGGACGTCAGTGGCTCAGTTTGATGCTTTGCTAGCGGTACTGGAGCCACATATTAAAAAGAAGATCACTAATATATATGTATTCTGCAGTTTGTTTGTCATACAGTGCTTTGTGCTACGAGACGAAGCGGATCAACTTGTCAGACGCCATTCTGGATTTTGCCGTTCATTTGTACGGTGGCCCTGAATTGTCAAAACACCTCTCAAAGTGCTTGCTACGGATGCGAAAAATGCAGAAAATTGAACTCAGTGTGACCTTTAGTGTTTTATTTTTAATTTATTTAGTCCAGATAATCTAGAATTTTATTATTGATAATTAATAGATGGTCAATATTAAAATTCTATAATATTTTACACTATTTACTATACTATAGTACTATGCAATGTTTTGCCTAAATAAATGAAAAAGCAAAAAACTAAAATCTGTTTTAAAAGTCAGTTTTAAATAATTATCTGCTTATTGGTATGAGCCAGAATTTGAATATCATCACTAATCGTGCGTATACTTCTCTTTGTGTCTTTTTCGGGTGTTAGAGTTTGAGTGGCGTTTGGGCGAGTGGAGCTCATGCAGCGCTTCCTGTGGCAACAGAGGGACTCAGATGAGGAAGGTTCGATGTCTGACATCAGAGGGCAGGGAGACGCCTCATTCGGTCTGTCATCATCTTCCCAAACCAATCAGTCAACCACAGCCGTGCAACATCCTGGACTGCCCTCCCAGGTATACTTCCATTAGTAAATAAATAAATGTATTCAGTAATCTGAAGCATTTGGCATGACACACTCGGCATGTTAGTAGAGTAGAATGGTTTCATACATAGCTCATTTCTGATGAAGTCATTATGGCAGCTGAGGTGATTGTATGGTATCACTTTAGGGGGGGTGTTTGAGGATGAAAAAGGTCTGCAAAGCAAAGCAGAAAAACCAAAGGGAGTTATTGTCTGTATCAGTGAGCACTGTTTCTGAACTCCCTGAAACGCCTTGATTGTACTGTATAATTACCCCAAATCTCTGAACGTTAGCGATTTAGAAGACTGACACAGTGACAGTCGCTCTGTCTTTGATAAATGAGCGTCTGCTGATGGATCTCTCCATAGACTTTAATATAAAGAGAGCAGAACCCTTCACAATCCTGTGAGCTGTGATACATTTGACTGCGAGCAGCACCCCGGTCCTCTGATTCTCAGCCAAAGTGCCTCTCTCCATCAAACAGCCCATCTATCATCCCCTTCCCAGCATTAGTCTTTTCAGGGGCTGTGCGGACGCTCAACGAAGCACATGAATCAAACTGTATGAGTCCAATGGGGCTGGAGAAGAGCAGATATCAGCTGTCAGTGTAAAAGAGCGTCTTTTTGTCGGGGCACTGGTCTGGCTAGAGAAGTCCTTGTTCATTTTTTACCATTTCAACACAGTGCAGAGAAATCAGAACATTTAGAATAAAAAGTAAAATATATATATTTATTTTATATTTTATTTTTAAATCATGAAACTTTATGTACAAAAATGTGCCCCGCATTTTCATGTCACTACCGAAACAGTGTATGTTTTAGTCCATTGTCTGAAACTGATTTTAACACACTTTACATTTCTGATCAGGAAATATTCCTGTGTTCCTCCCTCTCATAGCCTCTCTTTCAGAGTAGACAGATCCATCATTTTGAGTTAAATGTGTTCAAAAGTCTGAAAATCTTTTAAAGAATGTCACTACCAAACACCTTTTTCTGCAATTAAGCAAACTTTTTTGGGTGTTATTTGATAAAATTTAGTTTTTTTTGTGTGTGTGTGTACAACTGTTCAGAACTGTGCTAGATAACCATGTGCTGATTAGCATCTTTGAGCGGCGCAAAAGTATTTAAAAATGTCATTACCGAAACTTTCCCACATGTTTCGGTCATGACTGTTTCGGTAGTGACATCATTGTTTTGGTAGTGACAAAAGGGAACACACAATCATTTATTGGGGGAAATAAACAAATTTTAGTACAGCTATGCAAATCATTAGTATTTTAATATGTTTTAGTATGCGAGTTAAAATCCTGTCATGTGATGTGGTCACTACCAACACATTACTGTCACTACCGATAATGTGCAGTCACGACCGAAACATGGGATATTTTATTAGTATATTGAATGATCAACTAAGATGGTATTATAGTGTTTGGTTTAATGTTTATTCAAACTAATGAATCCTTCACTTTGAAATCAGTATGATAAACTTTATGCCTTTTACAAAGAAAGATTAGATTCAAAATACAACAAATCTCATAAATGACACTTGAAATATTGTTAAAATTGTAGTTGTTATTGATTTACCTGTGAAAACTTTCTTAAAAAATAACAAAAAATATATTTATAAGGTAGATGTAAAAAAAAAAAAAAAAATCTTAATAGGTCAATGTAACCCTTCTTATTAAATTATTTATCATTGTGTTTCGGTAGTGACAAATTTGGGGAGAGGAAAAATATTCCTAAACTTTCTGAAAATACAATATGAGAATTAACTGTACAATTACTAGAAATGTATACCTTGGATATTATACAATTTGCATATATACATGCAAAATTTGTGATTTTTTTTTTTTTTTTCTTTCTGACTTTGAACCAATTCTGTATGGCCCATATACAGTATACATAACTGATATTCTTGCCAAAGAGAGAGAGATTACGTATGTACAAACCACCCCGACAGGTCTAAAATATAAACACTTATAACAGTCTTACCATAGTAAATCGGGGTGAGACAAAAACACGTTTTGGAAAAAGGATTGATGAAGTATTGACTCATTATTTAAAATTTGATCTTTTTAAGCCAAAAGAAAGTTATGTAGTGTACCTTAAATTAAACCATTTACTTCAATCAGAATACTCTAGACTGTTACAAAGTTTTGATCAACATCAACAAAAAACAACTTTACCCTGCAAAGGTGGAACAGAAGCTGACGTGGCATTTATGTTTAATTACATGTTTAGCACTGCTCAAATGTGGCATTCATCTCTTTACATAACATTTGCCTCATGTAAATAGCCTACATGAAGTATATAAATTAAAAAAAAAAAAAAAAAAACAAACAAACAAAAAAAAAAAAACAGCTCATTACAGGGTAGGGCTGTAATGTTATTTGATGATATTGTATAATCATTATTGTTGATTATCACATTAACACTTCAGTATGGGGAACCATTCCCTTTTTTTAACTAGTTGCTTATTAGCTTGCATATTGGCTGTTTATTAGTACTTATAGAGCACATATTAATGCCTTATTCTGCATGACCATATTCTACATCCCTTAATCCTACCCAATGCCTAAACTTAACAACTACCTTACTAACTATTAATAAGCAGTAAATTAGGAGTTTATTGAGGCAAAATCATAGTTAATAGTGATTGTGTTCCCCATTGAATGTGTTCCCCATTATTGATATTGTAATAATTATTATTAATGTATATTAATATAAAACATAAAAATGTTTTGTGTTTGGGGAAATGTCGCATTATATTCTGACTATGCAAACAAAACAAGCTAAGAACCATTTTTGAATTAGTTTACTGCTTTTTATGCATTAGATTTTACATTTACTAATTATTTTAGTAGCATGAAAAATCAAAGCAGTTATTCAAACTGGGAATAAATTCTACACAGAAAGCGAGCAAAACGTTCTGTATGACTAAAGTGCGTTCATAAGCTCAACAGTAATGGTGGTTATAATGCAAAAGAGAAAAAGAAATTTCATACAATCTGAGCAGATCTAAATGTCACAATCAACACTTTTCATTCATTTTCACATTAAATTTTATTCACAACTGCCTTAATAGATTTAATTTTATTGTGCAGGGACATTTTTTGCCCCCTTATTTGGAATTTGGGGGGCATTTTGGTGAAAAAAATGAAGAATTTACTTATTCAACATACTTTTCATAAAGACAGTGTGAAATGGCATTTGAAACACATTTAACTTCTTTAATGTCATCTAGTTGCTTATTATTTTTATTTTATTTTTTCTTATTTTCATTTCGCCATGGTTACATTAGCATATTGCAATTTAATATTGATAATTTAATTTACATTTTTCATAAAAAAAGCATTTTTGAAAAGCATTTATAAACAATAAGCCCAGGGAAAGTGTTAACTCAAAATATTTAAGACATTAAATATTCTCAAAGCTCAATTTTCGATTAATTTTCTCAACTAAATATTATTAGCCCATACTCTCACTCTTTGGTATGAAAGCAAGCAGGAGTTTTTTTGCAGAGAAAATATTTCGAGTCTGACTCATTAGCATAGTCCACGTTTCATATCGTGAGCTGATTGATCGAGGGTTTCAGGGTTTCACAGAGAACACAGGATAGATAGTGCACACAAACGCTCTCCGACTTCTATACGTCCATGCCAAAAACATCATCTGATTATTGCCATGCGTCTGGGCTCAGCACATGAATCATATGGCTCTGTAAAAGCGCTTAGCGTCAGTTCAGAGCCATCAGCGGGAGATCCTCTCACAAAGCGTGTCTTTGTTACTGCTTCTCTCGCTCTAACACAACCCCAAATGCCCCGCAGAGGCTCCGAGCTCCCCAGTGACTTGGGTACAACCTGTGCTTTTTCAAGAACCAGAAATATCCAGCCGTACGTATCGCCAGTTAGGAACGCTGTTGAAATGTATGGCGATATAAATTCTTGTCGGTTTGGAATGGCACAAATCCAGAGTTAGCTAGAAGTTTGAGGATTGTTAGTGAGTGCAAAGAATATTGGTAACATGCAGCTTGCAAAATGTCAAGTAAAACATCTCATGGAGCTTCAGTGTGAAGATAAATCATATCCTGTAATAATTATATATAATGTTGTTTACAGCTGAAGTGTGTGATTTCTGCTGCACTAGCAGTGCTAAATGGAATTATAATGACAAAATAGCACATTATAATTAAAATGTAACCAATTTTGAAGCTCTTCTGACTTTGAACTACTGCATGTTCTTTTTGTATATGTCAGCTGGGCGTCAACAGTGTGGTCCAAATGCTCCAGTTCCTGTGGGCGGGGCTTCAGAGAGAGGCGGGTCTCCTGTCAGCAGGTGGAGGCATCAGGAAGCATGAAGGTTCTGTCCAGCGCCGCGTGTGAAGGATCTCCTCGACCTGAAGACAGGGAAGAGTGCACCTCTCACACCTGTGTGGAGTGGCTCACCGGCCCGTGGGGGAAGGTACGTTTACTGACACTTTCATATTCATTCTAACCTCTTTAATGTGGAGCAATGATCTTTCATGTCTGGTCATTTTGATATCACCAGTACAGCAGATTTTCTAATATATTGATATTGAGCTGTTTCGGTCAACCAATATATGCAATTATTTAATTATGAAATTATGAAATTATGCCTGTTTTTACAAGATGTAATATAAGTCTCTGGTGTTCCCAGAATGTGTCTGTGAAGTTTCAGCTCAAAATACCCCACAGATCATTTACATCATGTTAAAATTGCCAGTTTTTGGGTGTGAGCAAAAACACACCATTTTTGTGTGTGTCCCTTTAAATGCAAATGAGCTGCTGCTCCTGGCCTAAGAGGGCGGAGCTTCAAGAGCTCATTCTCTGGTGTCAGGAATCAGGGTGCACTAAAATATATAGAAAATATATGCTGCATGGAGATAAAACAGGTATAGTTTAGTTTAATTACAGTTATAACTTATGTTGTCACTATTATCCACTATTGGTACAAGCATGTTGTAGCAGACCCCATCCGAATGATGGCCAAAACTTTTATGATGTTTATTGTACTTCACATAAAAGAGGAAATGTTTGTTTTCACTCCAGAAAACCACAGAAAGAGCTTAAAGGGTTAGTTCACCCAAAAATGAAAATTCTGTCATTTATTACTGACCCTCATGCCGTTTCACACCCGTAAGACCTTCATTAATCTTCAGAACACAAATTAAGATATTTTTGATGAAATCCGATGGCTCAGTGAGCCTGCATAGCCAGCAATGACATTTCCTCTCTCAAGATCCATTAATGTACTAAAAACATATTTAAATCAGTTCATGTGAGTACAGTGGTTCAATATTAATATTATAAAGTGACAAGAATATTTTTGGTGCGCCAAAAAAAAAACAAAATAACGACTTATATAGTGATGGCCGATTTCAAAACACTGCTTCAGGAAGCGTTATGAATCTTTTGTGTCGAATCATGATTCGGATCGCGTGTCAAACCGCCAAACTGCTGAAATCACGTGACTTTGGCGCTCCGAACCGCTGATTCAACACACTGATTCATAACGCTCCGAAGCTTCATGAAGCAGTGTTTCAAAGTGTGTACAACATGCATTTACACAGCTTTAACCAGCAGATGTTCTCAGCATGCAATGTTTCAAGTGAATAGCTAGTGTAATCGATCTAATCTAACAGTGAATTTAGCTGACAAAGTCAATATAGTGGAATAAAAACAACACCTAGTCTTTTTCACTGCAACTTCAAAGGAAGCTAGACAATGTTGTAGAAACTAGAGCTGGATACCTGAGCTCATTTTATTTTACACTGTTTGCTAGCCTGATATAATGATCTCATCGTTAATACTTCTCACCATTTATTCTGAGGGTATGACCAACCAAGGTCGACACAACAACCTTTTAAACGTCTACAAACTCTCAAGTCTCAGTTGAGCTCAAGTGCACAGAAAGGCCATAAGTAAACCAATATCCATCAAAAAGGTCTTGTCAATATAGCGGATACATAAAACAATGTTAAGTAAAATTAAATAGTCAAAGTCTACTGTATGTGCTGGTTTGAGGCTCATCACCAGCTGCAGTCATTTCCTCATCTAATAAATCAAACATCTGCGATCAGCAACTACCTGCTAATGCACTCACATTCATGTAAAGTAGTCTTGTTGACAAGTTTTGGGTGAGTAAATGCAAAATGCACAAGATATAGTACCTTCAATGCCCTTAGATGGCGATATCACTTCTTTATATCAGAAACAAACTGCTGCAGAAAAAGTTAGGTGCCATGCAAAATGTAATTTGTAATTGCATTACTCATCACAAATGTAGTGGAGTAAAAAGTACATTTACTTGCTCAAAAATGTAGTCAAGTAGAGAGTAAAAGTTGCCAATATCTTTGATACTCAGTACAACTACAAAGTAGCCAAAAAGATACTTAAGTACAGTAAATAATTACATTTACTCAAGTACTTTACACCTCTGCGTTATCATTATAGCAGTGGTGTGGACAGTACTATTCTTTTATACTTAGAATGATTTTTAGAACTGTATCGTTATTGTTCTTGGTGTGAACGGGCCTTTATGCAATCATATAAAAATTCATGTAATTTGTCAAATACCCATAATCAGGTTTATGTTAGGTTATATCTGTTTTGTGTCAGAGCAGCTGCATTTGTTAAAACTCTATCCACTTTGCATATACTTTGGTTTTAATGCGTGTCACGTGATGTGTTCAACAGTGCACGGGTCGTTGTCTGGGTCCTGCGGTGGCCACACAGAGCCGAACGGTGTCATGCAGACACTTCAGCAACTCCACGTCCAAAACATGTGACCCAAAAGAAAGGTGCCAGACTTATATTTAGCATCATTTATTCTCACATTCAAAGCTCTTTTAATGTGTTGTGAATATAATGTGTGATTCCCAAACACCTCTCAGGCCGTCATCCGTGAGGAACTGCTCATCCGAGATGTGCGACGTGCACTGGAAGGTGTTACCGTGGAGGACGTGTACCGTGGCGTGCGGCAGCGGCTTCCAGTCCCGAAGAGTGGAATGCGTCCATCGGCAGAACAAAAAAACTCTCCCCGATCAGCACTGCGCCTGGCAACGGCGGCCTGTTACCTGGCAACACTGCAACGTCACTTCCTGTGGCAGTGGGTCTTTTAATTTTAGCTCTTGTTATAAACCAGCCTGAGTGTCAGTACAGTTCGAAAGATGCTTGCCCTTGTTTGACACCATTAGAGCGTTCATGTTTAATAAGGGAAAATATTACGGACCTGAGGGCGAAATATATTGGCTTGTTCCATCACTCTTGAAGACCTGCTATTTGTCCGTTTTTTTACAAGTTAACACAACGTCCCGAGAGAACTCGCTCTTGTTCCCGGGGTTTTCTTTTCTTCTAAGCTCGGTCATTTCAGGAATCCTGTCTGTCCAAACATCTGCTTTTTGTTCTTCACTCCTCTGTGCTGAAACTTAATGAAAAATTTTTTTTTTTTTTTTTTGTGTCACCTAACTTGGTTCTGGGTGCAGAAATATTTCATAAAATAACACCAGTAAATGAACTTATATTGTATTTAGAGTAGCATGTAATGTTGCTTCACACACCGCAGTGAACAGGATCATATCACGCTCTTTTTAATAAACAATAAATCACTAAAATCAACTGATAATACTAGTGAAAATATAGCATCTACTCTGCAAACCAGTTAATGCGCCCCTGACTGTGATAAAGACCCCCTGTGGTGAAAATCAAGTTTTTAATGTTGCTTATATGTCTATGTGGTGTTTTTAATATGCTTCAAGACAAACCATGTGCAAATTAATAAGCTGTTTGATATGTAGTCATACGGAAGAGGATTAGGGCAAAGCAATAATAAAAAAAATAAAACCATCTCGAGATTAAAGTTGTTAAATTTCGAGAAAAAACTCATTAAATTTCGAGAAAAAAGTTGAAATAAAATGTTGAGAATAAACTCGTTAAATTACGAGAAAAAACTCGTTAAATTTCGAGAAAAAGGTCGAGATAAAATGTTGAGAATAAAGTCATTAAATTACGAGAAAAAACTCGTTAAATTACGAGAACAAATTCGTTAAATTATGAGAAAAATGTCCTTAAATTTCGAGAAAAAAGTTTAAATAAAATGTTGAGAATAAACTCATTAAATTACGAGAAAAAAGTCGTTAAATTACGAGAACAAACTCGTTAAATTTCAAGAAAAAAGTCAAGATAAAATGTTGAGAATAAACTCATTAAATTACGAGAAAAAAGTCGTTAAATTACAAGAACAAATTCATTAAATTATAAGAAAAATGTTGTTAAATTTCGAGAAAAAAGTCGAGATAAAATGTTGAGAATAAAGTCATTAAATTACGAGAAAAAAGTCATTAAATTACGAGAAAAAAGTCGAGATAAAATGTTGGGAATAAAACCATTAAATTACGAGAAAAAAATCGTTAAATTACGAGAACAAATTCGTTAAATTATGAGAAAAATGTCCTTAAATTTCGAGAAAAAAGTTGAAATAAAACGATGAGAATAAACTCATTAAATTAAGAGAACAAACTCGTTAAATTACGAGAACAAATTCGTTAAATTATGAGAAAAATGTCGTTAAATTTCGAGAAAAAAGTTGAAATAAAATGTTGAGAATAAACTCATTAAATTACGAGAAAAAAGTCGTTAAATTACGAGAACAAACTCGTTAAATTTCAAGAAAAAAGTCAAGATAAAATGTTGAGAATAAACTCATTAAATTACGAGAAAAAAGTTGTTAAATTACAAGAACAAATTCGTTAAATTATAAGAAAAATGTTGTTAAATTTCGAGAAAAAAGTCGAGATAAAATGTTGAGAATAAAGTCATTAAATTACGAGAAAAAAGTCATTAAATTACGAGAAAAAAGTCGAGATAAAATGTTGAGAATAAAGTCATTAAATTATGAGAAAAAAGTCATTAAATTACGAGAACAAACTCGTTAAATTTCAAGAAAAAAGTCGAGATAAAATGTTGAGAATAGAGTCATTAAATTACAAGAAAAAAGTCGTTAAATTACGAGAAAAAACTCGTTATATTTCAAGAAAAAAGTCGAGATAAAATGTTGAGAATAAAGTCATTAAATTACGAGAAAAAAGTTGTTAAATTACGAGAACAAAGTCGTTAAATTTCAAGAAAAAAGTCAAGATAAAATGTTGAGAATAAACTTGTTAAATTACGAGAAAAAAGTCGTTAAATTACGAGAACAAATTCGTTAAATTATAAGAAAAATGCTGTTAAATTTTGAGAAAAAAAGTCAAGATAAAATGTTGAGAATAAAGTCATTAAATTACGAGAAAAAAGGGGGGTGCAGAAATATTTCATAAAATAACACCAGTAAATGAACTTATATTGTATTTAGAGTAGCATGTAATGTTGCTTCACACACCGCAGTGAACAGGATCATATCACGCTCTTTTTAATAAACAATAAATCACTAAAATCAACTGATAATACTAGTGAAAATATAGCATCTACTCTGCAAACCAGTTAATGCGCCCCTGACTGTGATAAAGACCCCCTGTGGTGAAAATCAAGTTTTTAATGTTGCTTATATGTCTATGTGGTGTTTTTAATATGCTTCAAGACAAACCATGTGCAAATTAATAAGCTGTTTGATATGTAGTCATACGGAAGAGGATTAGGGCAAAGCAATAATAAAAAAAATAAAACCATCTCGAGATTAAAGTTGTTAAATTTCGAGAAAAAACTCATTAAATTTCGAGAAAAAAGTTGAAATAAAATGTTGAGAATAAACTCGTTAAATTACGAGAAAAAACTCGTTAAATTTCGAGAAAAAGGTCGAGATAAAATGTTGAGAATAAAGTCATTAAATTACGAGAAAAAAGTCGTTAAATTACGAGAACAAACTCGTTAAATTTCAAGAAAAAGTCAAGATAAAATGTTGAGAATAAACTCATTAAATTACGAGAAAAAAGTCGTTAAATTACAAGAACAAATTCATTAAATTATAAGAAAAATGTTGTTAAATTTCGAGAAAAAAGTCGAGATAAAATGTTGAGAATAAAGTCATTAAATTACGAGAAAAAAGTCATTAAATTACGAGAAAAAAGTCGAGATAAAATGTTGGGAATAAAACCATTAAATTACGAGAAAAAAATCGTTAAATTACGAGAACAAATTCGTTAAATTATGAGAAAAATGTCCTTAAATTTCGAGAAAAAAGTTGAAATAAAACGATGAGAATAAACTCATTAAATTAAGAGAACAAACTCGTTAAATTACGAGAACAAATTCGTTAAATTATGAGAAAAATGTCGTTAAATTTCGAGAAAAAAGTTGAAATAAAATGTTGAGAATAAACTCATTAAATTACGAGAAAAAAGTCGTTAAATTACGAGAACAAACTCGTTAAATTTCAAGAAAAAAGTCAAGATAAAATGTTGAGAATAAACTCATTAAATTACGAGAAAAAAGTTGTTAAATTACAAGAACAAATTCGTTAAATTATAAGAAAAATGTTGTTAAATTTCGAGAAAAAAGTCGAGATAAAATGTTGAGAATAAAGTCATTAAATTACGAGAAAAAAGTCATTAAATTACGAGAAAAAAGTCGAGATAAAATGTTGAGAATAAAGTCATTAAATTATGAGAAAAAAGTCATTAAATTACGAGAACAAACTCGTTAAATTTCAAGAAAAAAGTCGAGATAAAATGTTGAGAATAGAGTCATTAAATTACAAGAAAAAAGTCGTTAAATTACGAGAAAAAACTCGTTATATTTCAAGAAAAAAGTCGAGATAAAATGTTGAGAATAAAGTCATTAAATTACGAGAAAAAAGTTGTTAAATTACGAGAACAAAGTCGTTAAATTTCAAGAAAAAAGTCAAGATAAAATGTTGAGAATAAACTTGTTAAATTACGAGAAAAAAGTCGTTAAATTACGAGAACAAATTCGTTAAATTATAAGAAAAATGCTGTTAAATTTTGAGAAAAAAAGTCAAGATAAAATGTTGAGAATAAAGTCATTAAATTACGAGAAAAAAGTCGTTAAATTATGAGAACAAATTCGTTAAATTACGAGAATAAATTTGTTAATTTAATTACTTTATTCTCAACATTTTATCTTGACTTTTTTCTCGAAATTTAACTTTAATCTCGAGATGGTTTTATTTTTTTTTTATTATTGCTTGGCCCTAATCCTCTTCCGTATAGTCAAGCAAAAAGCTAATCATATTAATTACCATTATGTGTCAGATGTGGTAAAGAGCGATACCATTGTGCAGCTTTTATCTCAGTAAGTTGACCGAGTGGATCTCTGAGCTGGTGTGAGTGAGTGGAGGCGGGGCTAATTTGCATATTCATTGATCCGCGTATACTTAATGAGGCAAGGGTGTAGAGTTACATTCAAGCTATTTTATGGCATGAAGAAATTTTTTTTTCACATGAAAAAAACTTTCAAATATGTCATTTTGGTGATCAAAGATGAGTTCTAAGGGATAACATTATTGACTACAGGAGGACTCTAAGACTGGGTCTTAAAAACTGGTTTAAGCAACTAGCAGTTAAAGGGATAGTTCACCCAAAAATGAAAATTTGCTGTTAATTTACTCACCCTCAGGTCATCCAAGATGTTTTTTTCTTTCTCTGTGATTTATTTAATGGAAGTCAATGGGTGCTGTCACATTGAGATTCAAAAAAACATATGCAGGCAAAACAAAATTAATACCTGCGGCTCCTGATGATAAATTGAGGTCTTAAAGGATTAGTTCACTTTAAAATGAAAATTAGCCCAAGCTTTACTCACCCTCAAGCCATCCTAGCTGTATATGACTTTCTTCTTTCTGATGAACACAATCTGAGTTATATTAATAAATATCCTGACGCATCCCGGCTTTATAATGGCTAATTTTCATTTGAAAGTGAACTAATCTTTTAATTTTGTTTTGTCTGTATATGTTTTATTGAATCTCAATGTGACGGCACCCATTGACTTCCATTGTATGAATCACAGAGGACCAGTTTCAGCTAAAAATCTTCTTTACAAAAGACACCTATATCTTGGATGGCTTGAGTAAATTAACAGCAAATTTAAATTTTTGGGTGAACTTTACCTTTAACCAAGGGGTAATTAGTCTTGCCTTAATCTTATTTTAGGAAACAGGTTCTCCCTGTAGGGTAAACAGTAAATACAAATTCTTCAAATATTTCACCTCAATGAAAATATATTATTAAAAATTAGTAATAGTTAATAATCTTTATTAATAGTAATTAATAAAAATAATATATTTTTAAAGACATACAAAAGACTCATTAACAACAAAAATGACTGCATGTTCAGAACTGTCGTTATTATTTATCTTTTCATGATTAAATTTGTTTTTGTTAACTAGTTTATTTCAGTTTACTGTGGAAAATGTATTAAAATGTTATCAGTATGATTAGTTTAACTTCTCTGGTTAGTCTCTGTCTTAATGTTTACATTTGCATTATTTGCCAATTCATGTGTGAATTGTTCTTTTGAAAAGTATAAATAACCTTTGCTTTGTGTGTGTTTCTCTAGGCGAGTGTACGGACAGAACCCACTACTGTCCTGTGGTGAAACGTCTCAAGCTTTGCCCTGTGGATCTGTACCGGCAACGCTGCTGCCAGACCTGCTCACAGGACACTAGCGCCACCTAGTGCACACCAGAGGCCAAACTAACAGATGCCCTTTTCAGTCACCGCACTGATTGTCTCTCGTAATACAGAATATCGTTTAAATCGTGCAAACCCTTGGACACCTGGAGTGTGTGGACTAAAAGATGTCTACTGGTGGCAGACGTGTGTTTTCTGGACTACATTTCACTGGATGCTTTTTCACAATCATCAGAAGTCCAAAGAGAAAATCACTTGATGAGATTCGAGACTTGTCTCTTTGCAGATTTCATTTGATCTTGCCCTGAAAGTGATATTGTATGTGTATTAATTTAAGAGACATGCATTTTTTTCTTGTGGATATGAGAGGACAATCTTATTGGACCATTCACCTATGTGAAGGAAATTAAAATGAAAGCATCTTGAGTGTACATAATGCACTGATACTAATAATATCAGTAGTGCACAACTTGGGAGTATTAAGAGAGACATTTTCAGAGTCCTACCCTAAAGTCAACATGAAATACTGTCGCAACCCATTTTACTTCTTTAACCTGAGTTTGATACTTCAGAGTGAAATAGGACATTCAAAGAAAAATATATATACAGCTAAATCCATTAGGACTTGATTGGATGGTGAATGGAGTCAGGTGGGCAAAGCTATCCAGGATCAGGTTATCTTACTTTTGTGCTGGTTTTTCAAAGCAAAATTGGATTGGATCACCCTGATCAAGATGCACACTTTTTCAGATTACCAAATCTGGATTACTTGTGTTCTATGGAGCCCCTAAAGGGACATGGTGATAGAAAGAATATGAGATGGGAAAAAACAAAAACAAAAAAAAAACTACAGCTTTTGGGTTCTCTCAGAAAAGTTTTTTGTAGTGTTCACCCCCCCCCCCCAAAAAAAAACAAATAACTTTTGAGTGGTTCATGTCTTATGATTGTGGCATTTTAGTTTACAAACAGTGATAAAAAAAACCCCACTTTGAATCAAATATAGTATTTTTGTTTGATATTTACAGCTGTCAATTGTACCAAAATTATTATTTTTTTTACTTTACAGTAGGTTACCGAACGGTGGAGCCTAATGTCTACTTTTAATTTATTACTTTAACAGTTAAACTAGTCAAGAACAAAAAAAAAAAAAAGAAAAAAGTATATTACATGATAAAAATGTTGTATTTTTCGATTACATTTTTGTTTGTGAAATCTACCCTTTTGATGGGATCAGTATAATCCAGATTTTTTGGGTCAAAGGTCTTTACTAAAAAGTTTTGAACAACACAAACTGATGATTTTATCCAGATCAAAACCAAGACTGGATTTTTGTGATCTAATCGGATTTCAGAATCCTTTTTTTTCCCAATGAACAACCTATTTTCAAGATTTGATCCAATCCGATAGCCAAAATCCGATAAAAAAACTAGCCAAAAAACTGGCCCTAAACTGCCAATAATGTGTATTTTACTTTTACAATCTACTATGCTGCAACCAAATTGCCTGCAAGGGATCTTAATAAAGTTGAACTTAAAAAATGTAAACCACTGGGAGACCCCAGACGACTGACACTCACATCAATAGATGCAATATAATACAAAGTATTTTTCCAAAATCAAGTTTTAATTGTATTTTTGTGCCGTGACCCTAGAGGCGGGAACGTGCGCACTTACTAGACATTATCATTGTGGCGTTCAGAGCTTGAAATAACATGCAAATGCTGATAAATTGTGCAAAATAACAGCAGTAGCATGTTTTAAGAGAGTAAAAAGGGTTCATTTTGTTTTCATGTTGACTTTTTTACAAAATGTGTTAATATGGGTGTAGAATGTATGACAGAAAACCCGTTGACTGATTGAAATGGCATGTGCCATAAACGTCACATTTCTCCAGCCGTCTTTTAGATGTACGTTTTGTGTTCAAACAGAGTGCTGCATTGTAAAATATGTCTTGTATATAATGTGTTTTTAAGTGCAATATTGTACATTGAGTGTAGAAAGTTTGGATTTTATTTTCTTACATCTTGGTTTAGTTTGTCTTTATTATCCATATTTAAGATTAAACACAACACAGACCTACGTACTTATAGCACCTGAAGTGGATTTTCCATATCTCTAATATAATGCTTTCTTACTGGCCTTTATGCATGTATTTTAATTACATCAACAAATGTTGTACATAAGACACTCACAGAGGTTATCCATGAATTTACTCTTATTGCAATGTGGAGAAAGCATCGCTACATGAATCTGTTGAGGAAGCGCTAGTTTTGGTACTATTCACGTCAATATAGCAAACAGTCTATGTGATACAAATACAATAAAATACAGTTTTACAAATCACTTTATATATCTTTATAATTATTGATCCCTTTTTATCCTAGACAATCAAATGTGTAATGTTTAAATCGTGCTTTATGTGGTTCATTCAAAAGGCTGCATTTATTTGATCAAAAAAACAGTAATATTATTGAATATTATTACCATTTAAATAACTGGTTTGTATTTTCAGAGTCACATGATCCTTCAGAAATCCTTTTAATATGCAGATTTGCTGCTCAAGAATTATTTCTTAATATTTTCAATGTTGAAAACAGTTGTGCTGCTTCATATTTTAGATTTTTTTTCCATTCTTTGATGGAAAAGAACCATGTTTATTTTAAATATAAATATTTGTTTAACATTATAAATTTCTGCTGTCACTTTTGATCAATTTAATGTATCCTTTTAAAATAAAAGTATAATTTTTGTAAAAACAGTATAGTAAAACAGTGGTGTATATATGAATATTGATAATTGTATGTGAAAAACTGATTTATATAGATAAATATATTATAGTATTGCACTGCATGTTTATGTCATATCAGTTTCATCCTATTGAAAATCAAAAACTAGCTACTATTGTAAACTATGCATAATCAGTAAATCATAATTCATGACGATTCCCCACAGGACCACAGTAATTTAGAGAGATCATATTCTAGTTTGTGTCATCTTTACTAGAAATAACATGATGACTTTCTTAAGCTGTCGAGACCATTTCATTCGGAGTCTCCATCCTGTCGGCGGACGACGTCTTGCGGAAGAAACGGTGGCCTTGATCATCGCAGTTTTCGAAAACAAACCCCGGTGGAGACTCGAAACTGGCCGGACACATGCTGATCCTCTTGGGCGTGAACTCCGAGCGGTACATGGTCTCATTCTGTAGGGGGGCATCAGTCCGCAGTGGAGCATTTTGGGGCTTGAAGCTGAGACTAGGCTGAGCTTCATGCTGGATGAAATGGGCCCTGAAGGTGGTCAGATCTTCCATTTTCCCACTGGCTCGCTGGATTTCCTCTTGCTTCCGGATCACGCTTTGACGTTGCGCCGCCCACGGCTGGAAGTCGTCCCTCATGGTGGTGTTGCCCTGGAAGGGCCTGGAAGACTTTGTGGGAAGTGAGAAAGGTTTGGCGGAAACGAAGGGTTGGATTTGGTGCTTGATGTAGTCGGTTTGCGAGGTGGTTGTCAAGTCCATGTGTCCCGTGGGACTCTGGTACTCCACCGATTTCTGCATCTGCCGGAGGGAGACGGGCCACTGCTGGAAATGGTCACGAAATTCCGTGCTGCTCTGGAAGGGCTTGCTGGATCCCACTTTGACTGCCTCTGGCTTGCAGCTTTTGGGCAGCTGACTCGGCAGGCCTTGGTAGTCCTGACGGTGGGTAGTGAGGTCCTGGAAAGGGACATTGCTGGGTTTGTACTCTTCTGGCGGTTTAAAGTAACGGGCTTCCAGAGCATGTGGCACATACGAGAGCTTGTTACTGGTCAGGTTTTCAAAAGGAGCATCGGATAGCTTGGCTACATTAGAGGGCTTGTAGCTCTCGCGTGGCACAAGGCCTCGGTGGATGAAATCATCCTGGAATGTCGTGAAATTTCCAAACTTTTCAGCAGGAGGTTGATAGGTTGTATCAGGCTTCGTCAATTCCCGTCTGCTGATTTCCCACTGACGAAAATCCTCTTTAAAAACATCATGCAAAACTTTTAGGCACTTAGTATAATAACTAAATTTTTTCTGCATTTCACTTGAGTATTAGTCTAACTGTGCACTGCAAATGTTTTTGGCTTTTATGATACAGTAGCATTCAAAAGTTTGGGGCCAGTAAGATTTTTTTGGTAACACTTTACAAGGTTTCATTGTATTTTAGTTAACCCTCTGGTCCTCTTCGTTTAGGGGTCACACTTGGCTCCTCTGCGGTCAAAAGTGACTGAAGCCTTGAAATGTCACTCTTTTTTTTTTTTTTTTTTTTCACAGGAAAACCACAGTATTATATTTTTGTTCAATAATATTTTTTTGATTATTATTTATAATTTTGAGGGTATTTTATGATACTATGCAATATTTATACAATTTTTATTAGCTATTTTTTTTTCTCCTTGAAAATAATACTTTTTTTTTTCTAATATATTTTTAAATCATTTTTCAATTAAAACAGTATTCCATGTTAAAATAGAGACAAGGCATTTAAATTCCAATTTTTGAAGGTAGATTAGTGCCATCTGGTGGGAGTAAAAAAATAAAAATATCTGTAATGCCAAAGTGTAACCACTAGATTCCTATATAGTTCTATATAAAGTGGCTTATAAATTCTCTAGTAGTTTTTAGACATAAATACTTATTTTTATTAAGTTGTGGATATGGATTTATACTTAGACATTCTCAAAGACATTTTGTCAAGGTTTAGATTTTTTTTTTTTTTAAATGTTGATTTGAAGTGTCAGTTTTTGCATTAATTTTACTACAGTCAAACCTGAACACAGAGAAAGATGTTTTGTTACACATAACATCAAAATTCAATAAATATATAATTCATTTATTCAATAAATAATTCACAGTGGCTGAGTTTTCATATTTTTTCTTATTTTCCATTCATTTTCTATGTCCTTTTCCGTTTTTTGACCGCAAAGGAGCCAAGTGTGTCTATTTTTTTCGACCCTTTAACATATCCGAATCATGTCCATGATTTTTTTGGTGTGTTTACATATCTAATGTGACCAAAGTCACCAAGTCCGATTAAAAAATTCAAAATTTCAAAACGTAAACTTTTTCTGAAAGAGGAACAGATGGTTAACATGAACTATTAACAATGATTTTACAGCATTTATTAATCTTGGTTAGTGTTAATTTCAGCATTTACTAATACATTATTAAAATCAAAATTTGTATTTGCTAACATTAGTTAATGCACTGTGAACTAACATGAACAAACAGCGAACAGCTGGATTTTTATTGACCAAAATGAACAAAGATTAATAAATACTGTAACAAATATATTGCTAGTTCATGTTAGTTAATACACTAACTAATGTTAGCAACTAAGACCTTATTGTAAAGTGTTACAGTTTTTTTAAAATGTTTTTTTTTTAATAGAAGTCATATGATCCTTCAGAAATCATTCTTCTAATATGCTGTTTTGTCGCTTCTTCAATGTTGAAAACAGATGTGCAGGAAACTGATTTTTCAGGATTCTTTGATGAACAGAAAAAGTTTAAAAGAACAGCATTTATTTCAAATATTTTGTAACATAAATGTCACTTATGATTAACTTAATGCATCACTGCTGAATAAAAGTTAATTTAATGCATTAATTTAATGCATCACTGCTGAATAAAAGTATTATTTTTTTCAAAATAAATTAAATCTTACTGACTGCAATCTTTTGAACAGAAGTGTAAATTGTTTGTGATGCTCCTTATAAGCTGCTCTCTGTAAAAGTGTCTGCTAAATCAATACATTTACATTTAAATACAGTTGATAGATGAGGTTGCTTCAGAAATGCTCCAGTAACTGTATGCATCACATGACCTAACTGACCTAAAGTGTCATTACCTTTATAGGTGGGTATGGTGTCCAGTTTTGCATTCTTGGTGTGTATTCTCTCTTTAGGGCGTGAAGGAACAAATGGTGTCACGTCATATGGGTTGAAGTCTTGATTATAGGTCGTTCCTAAGTCAATCTCTCCAGACTTGGGCTTGTACACGACCTGCTGCCTCTCGGGGCGACGGGTGACCGGATATGGGATATAGTCCATCCTGACAAAACAGAAAAACAGTGAGCTAGTGAGCTGCTACTTTACACTTTGCATGTCTGAATTAATGGGAATTAATGGGAATAAACATGGAATTTGCAAAATTGCAGGTTAGCCTGTAACAGAGTACTTAAATGTAGTTGAGAAAAACATATTGCAGCATAATTTTGGTTAAAACAACTAGATTTAATGCAATTTTAGTTGAATTTTTACCCTGCACATTCATTATAACCTGTTAAATTGATAAAAAGTGATATTAAAGTGATATTGTTAGAAAAGATTTCTATTTTGAATAAATTCTGTTCATTTTAACTTTTTTTGTTCATCAGTGAATCCTGAAAATTATGGAGGACCAGGAGTGCCACTTAAAAATAAAACGAAGAATCAATTAATTAATTTAATAATTCAAACATAAAAATGTATATAAATGAATCACTTTTTATATAAGGATAAGGACATAAGGATGTCGTTACCTCGACAAAATGATCTTGTGGCCACGACTTATTATCATGTTCCCACGTGATAAATGAACTAAATGAACGATCATGTCCCCTCCCGGTCACCGTACTAACTGTTCAATGACAGTGAGTGTTACTAGTGAGAGAGGAATGGCTCTTCAAATTGAGGCGAAAGTTGATTGGTTGCTCCCACGTGTGTACTGTCCAATGGCATTTTACCACTCGATTGACAAATGGATAAAGAAAAGCATTTGGCAAACCGACAAAGAAAAGCAATTGGTAAATAGAGAGAAAAAAGCATTTGCCAAATTCTTTTTAAAAAAGCGATTTAAATGTGCATTTAAAATTATTTACTATTGTACTTTTTATTGTTTTATTGATCTACGTTTTAAAAAAATGAATTAAATAACCTGTTTCAAATTTTTCTATTTATTTATTCATTCAAAAAAGATTTTTAAAATGTATTGTTTTATTGATTTATTAAACTATATTTAAAAACAGTAATTAAATAAACAACTTTAAATATGTCTATTAATTTGCCCATACAAAAAGTGATTCATTTATATACATTTTTATGTTTGAATTATTAAATTAATTAATTGATTCTTCGTTTTATTTTTAAGTGGCACTCCTGGTCCTCCATAGAAAATAGTATTACAGGTTCCAAAAAATATTAAGCAGCACAGCTGTTTCCAACATTGATAATAGCTGAGTGTCAAATCAGCATATTAGAATGATTTCTAAAGGATCATGTGACACTGAAATAGCTAACAATTGCTGCAATAAAAATATATTTATTTTACATATTTACTAAATTAGAATTAATTGAACGCGAAAAGTAAGTAACTGTTATTTCATGTTATGACCAAACAAAATGTTCATATTTATGTTTGTATATGATACATTTTATATAAATATTATAAATTTCACAATAAATTCCTGTTAAGTTTCCAAATTGGAATATTTCCAAAATTCCCCAAGTTAAGTTCCCGTGGAAAGTTTCCGGAAATTTACCGGAAACTTTTCCGCCCCTTTGCAACCCTACTCAAATGTAATTAATATATCTGTACCTGAAGGTCGTCGTTCCGTCCATCATGTCCTGATGAGCTTTATACTGCAGTTGGGGCTTGAGGCTCTTGGGACGGGTGTGACCTTTATACGCAGGATACTTCTCCGAGTACTCCGACAACACATTAGTCTGACTGGCTTTCTTGTAAAGTGCTGTCGGCTTGTGTGTGCAGCGGTGACGGCTGAAGACAATGGAGAAGCATATTAGGCAGAGGGTCCATTGTGTAAAAACAAACTCATTAACATGTCTTTCACCATGAGATTGTTCTTCTCAGTACCTGCTGTACTTTTACTGGACATGTTTGTGTAGTCCAGGGCAACAACTAGGCTATGTAACAAACTCTGTCACTAAGTCTGTAGCTAAAGCCTCAATCCCACACACGCACACACACACACACACACACACACACACACACACACACACACACTTGTTTTCTCCATATTCTCTTTGCTCTACTAACGTATTCTAGACTTAAATAGCAATTATTTAAAATGAAAAACACAAAATAATAAAACATTTCTGTCATTGAAGATTAGTTTGTTCCATTACTTGATATTCCTTCTACCATTTACCTATCAATTATTCAAAACACCTTCTCGGGCTTCAAAAATGACTACACAAACAAAGCAACATAAACAAGTATACTCTTACCCACAACTGCACATCTTACAGATACAGAGCCGTGTCATTTTCGTCGATTTATTGAGGAAAAGTTTGATTTTTTTTCCTCACTCACGCACTCGCTGCTTTCCTGTAAGCGTCTCGTTTCCCCTGGCAACCACTGTTTGCAGCGTCCTGGTGATGACGCAGCGTAACGTGTTACGTATGACGCATGCGACGGTCAGCACGCACATTTACGCTTCCTGGAGTGGAGGAAACATGTGAGTATCTGTTGTCATTTCTTCTTATGTTGCTGCTGCTGATGATAAAGTTTATACAGCAAATGGCTCGTTGAATATCCATAGCATTTATAATGGGATTCGCTTTAAAGTGTTGCGCTGTTATATATGTTTATATATCATTTTTTAGTCTTAGTTGTTTTGAAAAGTTGCATCTGCTCGTGTCAAATAAGTCTCTGAATGACTGAATGTGAGAAATAATGTGCTGAAATCTCCAGCACACACATGGATTTGGTTTTAAAGAACGAGTTTTGCTAATTGATCGACTTTATATCCACATCCATAGAGAGAAATATTTTGTACACACTTGAAAATTGCAGTAGGTAACAAAATGTCAAAGCAAGAATCATTTAAATGTCAGTACACACAGAATATTTAACAAAAATAAGTTTTTTAGGTTTGAAATGATTAAACTGATTGACATACTATTCTAAATGATTGATCTAATGCTGCTGTCAGGTCTTTAAGATTATTTTTAACTCTTCAGGATGTGATATTGTGTCTAAACCACCACATTTGACCTTTTACCATGTATTTATAATAACATAAATTAAAAATAATTGATGAAAGTGAAGTATTATTATCTCTAGAATGTCTTACTTTTATTCCAGGAATAAAAACCTATTTAGTTATATAATGCAATGACCTCACAGATTTTCAAATTAAGTGTCCAAATGCTTATTGTTTATGTATTTGTGCTAATGATGATCTTCATCTTCATAGAAAGTCAAAAATGGGTCACACAAGTTTGGAGAAGATAATTGCACTGCAGAAGAAAACGACACAGATCAGAAATCTGTGTATTCTTGCTCATGTAGATCATGGTGAGTGTGAAGTATGATCTTTGTTTTTGTTAATTGTCAAGTGTCTAACATAAAATATTTGTTGTAACTTCAAACTTTGTGTTTGTAAATGTGTGTTGCCCACAGGGAAGACGACATTAGCCGACTGTCTGGTGGCGAGTAATGGTATTATATCCAGTCGTTTAGCAGGAAAGGTAAGTGGACCTAAAGCAAAATTATCAGTGATTACACAATAACGACATGCTACACAATAACTAATACTTTTTTCTTTTTCTTTTTTTTAAACATATTTTGTGTTTTTCAAAATACAATTCAAATTCAAATATGATTACAATAAAACTATGACAATGACAATGCATTTTAGCTATATATTGTTATCAGTGTTGTTGTTAACTAAAACCATTAAAAAAACTTAACTGAAATAAAGTATAAATAAAATAAAGATGATAAAATTAAAATTTGAATGAATATTAGAAATAAGAAATAAATAAGTTGAATTTGAAGTACTTGAATTACTAAATCCTAAACTAAACTGAAAACAAAAACAATAAATATAAAAATAAACGTAAATTCGCATTAATAGATACCATAATCATAGTAGAGAGTGTGTGTGTGTGTGTGTGTGTGTGTGTGTGTGTGTACACTACCAGTCAAAAGTTTGGAAACATTACTATTTTTAATGTGTTTGAACAAAGTCTCTTATGCTCATTAAGGCTGCATTTATTTCATAATAAATACAGAAAAAACAATAATATTGTGAAATATTATTTCAATTTAAAATTATGTTTTTCTATTTTAATATACTTTAAAATATAATTTATTCCTGTGATCAAAGCTGAATTTTCAGCATCATTACTCCAGTCTTCAGTGTCACATGATCCTTCAGAAATCATTCTAATATGATGATTTATTATCAATGTTGAAAACAGGTTTTTTGGAACCTGTGTTATTTTTTTCAGGATTCTTTGATGAATAAAAGGTTAAAAAGAACAGCATTTATTCAAAATATAAATCTTTTCTAACAATATAAATCTTTATTATCACTTTTTATCAATTTCACACATCCATGCTGAAGAAAAGTATTAATTTATTTCAAAAAAAAAAAAAAAAAAAGGAAAGAAAAAAAATGACTGACCCCAAACTTTTGAACGGTAGTGTATATTGTTATAAAAGATTTATATTTTAAATAAATGCTGATTTTTTAAAAACTTTTTATTCATCAAAGAATCCTGAAAAAGTATCACAGGTTATAAAATAATATTAAGCAACACAACTGTTTCCAACATTGATAATAAATCATCATATTAGAATGATTTCTGAAGGATCATGTGACACTGAAGACTGGAGTAATGATGCTGAAAATTCAGCTTTGCATCACAGACAATAAATTATATTTTAAAATATATTAAAATAGAAAACCATAATTTTAAATTGTAATAATATTTCACAATATTATAGTTTTTTTCTGTATTTATTATTAAATAAATGCAGCCTTAATGAACATAAGAGACTTCGTGCAAAAACATTAAAAATTGTAATGTTTCCAAAACTTTTGACTGGTAGTGTGTGTGTAAATATAAATATATATAAATATATATATATATATATATATATATATATATATATATATATATATATATATATATATATATATATATATATATATATATCATATATATTCCCACGGGTCATAGAATTTCTGGAATATCATGGAATTTTAAAAGGTCTATATATTTTTTTTTTATCGAAGTCATGGAATATCAGGGATTTTTGTTTGTCGCATTAAATTTTAGTTCCCTCAACTTCAACTCTGCGTTGATTAATGCTTTGAGGAACGTCACGTGACCCAGGTGTCTGAAAGCAACTATCCAATAACTCCAATCCCTATTGGCTGGCGACAGCATATGATGTAATATGGCGCGACCCGGAAGTATAAAAGGAGCGGCAACTTCGGGAAGGGAATTTTATAATTAAAAAAGAACAAGTCAAAAGCAGTCACCTGTACCTGTTAACTAAGGCAAACATGCAGGAAAATGTAAATTTCAAGAGCTTTGGCTACAAAATGACCACTTCAGAGACTGTCCTAACCAGCCGCGACACGACAAAAGATTCTATTTTTGAAATGGTTTCTATATTTCTGGGATTTTACAGATAATAGTTCAGGTCATAGAGAGGGAACAAGGACATAAATGCACAATGAAAAGTATTTATTACTTACAGTTTGAACGTTCTTGTTTCCTTTTATTTCTTTGCTCTCATAGTGGCTATTAAAGTCATGCAAAATGATATTCAAGCTCAAAACATTTTAATATTAAGCAAAGCTCAAACAAGTGTATTTCATGACAAAGATGAACAAAAACTATATGTGAAGAAATCAAAAGATGAACTTGATGAGAAACAGAAAATCCTTTAAAGCATTTAACCTCTGAAAGCATAAAAACGATAAATTAATTTCTGTAGAAAAAGTACAGAAAAATATCAAAGTGCATTTAATAGGTAAAAGCGCAAAAAAAGTAGTGTGTTTGAGTGTTTAACTCAAGCAAGTAAATAAAGCTTGCAAATGGATGGATTTAAAATACTGCCTATTGCAGATTTTTGCCTGCTCAGTGCTCAGCACAACAGCGGCCTGTTTTTCCGTTCATTATAGGTCATGGAAATTCAGCTTTTTAGTCAGTGAAAGTCAGGGAATTTGACATTTGGCTTAGAGTGGGAACCCTGTGTATGTGTATATATGTATCATCACAAATCATCACAAATTTGCAGTTTTAACTCATTTTAAGTCAAAGATCAGTGACTGAGTTTGACAGTGTGTTGCACTATACGTTGATTTTTTTTTTCATGTAGTCAACATTTCTGTCATTTTTTAGTCTAACACACAAACAGTATGCTTAACTCCAACAATAACTGTTAGCTACCCATAAAATCAGTAGGAAATAATTGGGTTGCTTGAAATTATGTGATCGGAAATGCGGTTTTCTGTCTGTTCCTGTAGCTGAGATATCTGGACAGCAGGGAGGATGAGCAGATCAGAGGAATCACGATGAAGTCCAGCGCTATTTCATTACATTACGCAACAGGTAATGCCATCACGGCGCGAATACTGAATTGAGCTCTCTTTCATGTGTTCTTATGCTTGAAATTGCCTGTATTGGCGAGTATCCTAGTAAACATGTCTTAAGTGAATGTAAACATTTGAGAAAGAAAATGTGTATCAGTGTATTGGATCCGTGCATTAGCTCTTAAAGTGACAGCAGCCTAATATTCTTTCTGCCGTCTGTGTCCTTAATGTTAATCAAACGAAAAATCACACACTGCTCTTGACTGAATAACTTTTGTAACTTTAATAAGGATTAATCTGTTTAATTTATACAGTGAAGACTATGCAGTGTTATTTTACCTTTGATTGCTTTATTAAATATCTGTAGGCGGTCCGTGGCTTTACTGATTCAACACCGTGTATTGCTGTAACTCACGGTTAAGAACTGTGTCTTTGTCGTTGCAGGAGGATCTGACTACCTCATTAATCTGATCGACTCTCCCGGTCATGTGGACTTCTCCTCGGAGGTGTCCACTGCCGTCAGACTGTGTGACGGGGCCATTGTTGTGGTTGATGCCGTGGAGGGAGTGTGTCCGCAGGTATCATCCATGACTTGAGTGTGTTTTCACAGGCAGGTTTCACTGTATAACTGTGTAGAAATGACACACTGTTATGCACTTTTTATTTGGTCATTAATTCAAATATAAAAATAGAGATGTTTTATTGGCTTCTCTGATTACAACTTCAGAAACAAAAATGGCACTGGTAAGAATGATTCATGTCCTTTATTTGCCTTTCAGTAAATTGATTCTTTGTTCAAAACACTGATTCTTGATTTCTTTGTACCATCACATCAGATGTTCACGAAAATCATCAAACATGATAAAATGTTTAAATAATGTAAAAATCTATATTATAGAGATTTTTACACTTTTATTTCTTGAACTTTGAATCTGATTGTCAACAATAGTTGTGTTGTAAAGTTGATGTTTACATCATCCTGTAACAGCATCTCGTTCCTTTCTGCTTTAGACACAAGTTGTTTTACGACAAGCTTGGCTGGAGAATATCCGTCCTGTTCTTGTCATCAACAAAATTGACCGGCTGATTGTGGAGCTGAAACTCACTTCACAGGAGGCGTACGCTCACCTGCAGAAAATACTAGAGCAGGTGAGGCAGAACTCCGAAACATGGCCACACAATCCAAAATATGGATTCATGACATACTTTTATGACATTTTATTTTTTATATAAGGTCAACTTATACTGTATAGAATGTAAACTGTACTTATACTGTAGAAAACTGCTTATACTGTCTTATTTATTTATTTATTTATTTATTTTTATAATTTATAAAACATCTAATATTATGGTCAGTAAAATTTTCTTTTTATATGTTGCTGATACGTTTATTCAGCAAGGACACATTAAAGGGTTAGTTCACCCAAAAATGAAAATAATGTCATTTATTACTCACCCTCATGTCATTCTACAGACCTTCGTTAATCTTCGGAACACAAATTAAGATATTTTTGATGAAATCCGATGGCTCAGTGAGGCCTCCATAGCCAGCAATGGTACTTCCTCTCTCAAGATCCATTAATGTACTAAAAACATATTTAAATCAGTTCATGTGAGTTCAGTGGTTCTATCTTAATATTATAAAGTGACAAGAATACTTTTTGTGTGCCAAAAAAACAAAATAACTACTTTTCAACAATATCTAGTGATGGGCTGATTTCAAAACACTGCTTCTGAGCTTTATGAATCTTTTGTTTCGAATCAGTGATTCGGATCTCCTATCAAATGGCTAAACTGCTGAAATCACGTTACTTTGGTGCTCCGATTCACTGATTCGATTTGTAAAGTTTTGAAATCAGCCCATATAGATATTGTTGAAAAGTCTTTATTTTGTTTTTTTGGTGCACAAAAAGTATTCTTGTCGCTTTAAGGCCAGAACACACCAAGCCGACACCGACGAACTAGTGGCGACGAAAGCAGACTGTGGGGTTGGCTCACGTCGGCAGCATCTGTGTCCAAAGTTGGCCTTGACACACCAAACCAACGTTAAACAGCCGACGGCCAAGTAGCACGTCAGTTCTGCACCTGTGTGAGATGAAATGCCTTTCCGAACCAGCAGGTGGCAGTAGCTGAAAAGCCAAACAGAATGATCAGATGGCCCGACTGACCGACAAGCTCCAACGGCGATTCAACATTTCGAATCGGCCAAAAAAAAGCTGATGAGTACCAACTTCAGCCGACGGTGCAGAACACACTGAGAAAACTTAGTCGGCCGACCGTCGGCTTGGTGTGTTCCTGCCTTTATAATATTAATATTGAACCACTGAACTCACATGAACTGATTTAAATATGTTTCTAGTTCCTTTATGGATCTTGAGAGTTTGAATGGCTTTGCTCTCAATGCAGGCCTCACTGAGCCATCGAATTTCATCAAAAATATCTTAATTTGTGTTCTGAAGATGAATGAAGGTCTTACGGGTGTGGAACGACATGAGAGTAATTAATGACATTATTTTCATTTTTTGTGTGAACTAACCCTTTAAATTGATCAAAAGTGTCAGTAAAGATATTTCTGTTTACAATAAATGCTGTTTTTCTGTTTATCAAATAAATCTGGAAAAGAATGCATCACGTTTTCCACAAAAATATATGTTTTTAACACATTGATAATAATAAATATTACTTGAGCAGCAAATCAGCATATTAGAATGATTTCTGAAGGATCATGTGACAATTTTGCATTCACATATTTTAACTAGAATAAATTTAAATAATAAACAGTATTTAATGAATAACAATTCATAAATAATACATTTAATAATTGCAATTTGTAATAACATTTCATATGATTTTTTTTTAACTGTATTTTTATGTTATGTTTCTTTCAAAAACATTTAAAAAGCTGTGTTTTTGCAGGTGTGTTTGGACTGATTAGGATATTTTGAGTTTGAAAACATGAATTTTGATCCTTTATGGTCTGACGTGTCTCTGAGTGATGTTTCTGTACAAAGATGAAACTCTAAGGCTATGAATGTTTGGTTCTTCCTGTTCTATAGGTGAACGCAGTTACTGGCACGTTATTCACCTCTAAAGTTCTGGAGGAGCGAGCGGAGAAAGAAGCAGAGACTCCGAGCAGCTACGCAGAGAACGACAGCGGAGATCAGGTGTACGACTGGAGCGCAGGTTTAGAGGAAACCGATGACTCTGACCTCTACTTCAGTCCTGACCGGGGAAATGTGGTATTTGCCAGCGCTATAGACGGCTGGGGCTTCAGGTATGTGTTACACTTTCTGAGGGTGCTTTCACAATTTTTTTAATGATTTTGCCTGATGCTTTTATTAAAAGAAGCTTACATGGTTGGCTTTCACCCTTTACATCCCAGCAGTGGTTGTAGTACTTACGATGGCTCACAAGATGGCAATACAATACTAGATTTCAACATCAGGACTCCCCACCCTTCTAATGGAGTGCACATTTTTGAGGTGTTACATAACTGTGGTTTTAGATACTTGAAATAAGTGCTAAAGTACTAATACGACTGGTGTAGGTGGACATTTCTAAAAGCTGAGAAAACAGAACAGAGCACTCTGGTGAGCATGAGGACGTTTTCACACCAAAACTCACCACATTCAGCTTGTTTTATACTGTAAAAACACTTGAGTAAAGTACCAATTTACATTTTTAAGATTAGATGAATAGGTCACCCAAAAAGTTGGTCATCAATCATTTAATCACCCTTATGTCGTTCCAAACCCTGTATAATTGTCTTTAGTGAAAGAAAAATTATATGTTGTTAGACACAGTGTCTGAGCTGCTCTTTTCCATACAATGAAAGTGGAATCTGACATGCTAAACACCAAAAGGGTTGTTTTGTTACTTGTTTTGAAATGTCTAGATATCGTTAAGTTGTGCTGAACTGATGCAAATGAGCCTCTCAATCAGAAACACAAAAGTCTGCCTGTGCTTTTTTTGTAGAACTAAAAAAGGTGACCTAGTTAGTCACACATGGACATGTAAACTAATTCAAAGCAATTAAAAATGTTTTAGTGGAAGTATAAACTTAAGCTTCAGGTTCTTTATGTAAAAACATAATTATTTATGAATATGTAATTACATTTTAGATAGACGATTTAAGATGCTGTACATGCACTGCATGCACTTAGACTAATATACATTTCATATATTTTTTTTTTTCCTTTCCATTTATTGATGTCAAATCAACAGACACTTTATTTTATTTTGTTTATTAATTAGGGGTCAAACCTATTGTTTCCGTTAGTGTTCTTCTTATTAAGTCTAAGGCTGCCTATAAAATTGCTTGTGGGAAGATGATGAAATATGGCACACAAATAGAGTGTGAACATTAACCACAGCAATTTTGGAGACTCCTTCCTTCTAGCGCCACCAACTGTCCGAAGTTGCACTTAAGTTTATGCTAATAAATTCTGAACTTCAAGGACTAGAAACGATTGCACTCTTCCATCATGAAATTGTTTCCGCCATTTTTAATTTTCACTTTTTTTTAACTCATCCCTGATGGTTTGTCGATTTTCACTAGAAAATGTTCAGATCATGATTGCAACAATGTATGGTAACACTTTATTTTAAGGTGACGTAGTTACTATATGTACTTACTATAGTAATAACAGTAAATTATGCATAATTACAAGTAACCCTAAACCTAACCATAACCGTAACTCTATAGTAAGTATGTGTAGTTAATTAATATTACTCAGTACTTAACCTACGTCACCTTAAAATAAAGTGTAACCAAATGTATTAAAGTCTTTTTGATCAAGCCAAATCGTTCTTGAATAACGACAAATTTGACGAAGAGCATGTCAATCAAAATGGATGCGAGGCTATATCTCTGCAATACTTCAGCATATTGAGACGAATCTTGTTAAATGTCATCACAAGCATGACTTGAGGCCATTTGCACTGTTTCGGCACAGCGCCACCTACTGGTCAGGAGTTAAGAAAAATGTCTATTTTTGCTCATAACTTCTGAAGTTTGCCCAAAACTCTCTTGATTCAGTGCATTGATATCCATATCAGCTATTTTGGACATTGGCCATTTTGAATTTTGTTGTAAAATGCTGTATTTTTAGCGTATCGTTACAAAACTGGGAAATGGCACCATGCCCCAAATGTAGGGTGAATTCAGGTTGATTAGGACACTTTTTCCTAGACATCTCAAAGGGAAAAAGTGTCCCAATCAACCTGAACTCACCCTACTCAAAAAGTTTCGGAACAGTGCCACCTTGTGGTCAAAATTTATAATGAAATTTAAAAAGAAAGATGCTAATAGCTTTTGATTAATTTGGACTATTCTAGTGAAACTGGTCTTGATAGATTCTTTGAGTCATACTGAGAACTGTGATACCAATTATGACACATTTGGTGGCACATTTGTCCGCTATTTTGAATTTCTTTGAAAACCTACCTTGAGTTCTTGAGTAACACATCAACAAACTTGACGGCATGATGCTGAGCTGATTCTGAGGCAGTCCACATCAGTTTGGTAACAGTGCCACCAACTGGTCAAAAATAAGCAATTATATCCTATTACTAGTGATTTTATTTATGATTTCTCAGCCGTTTTGCCTAAAAATCTAAAAATATCTCATTGTTGGAGTTGGGTACCTACATATCATGTGACCATTAACCAATACCAGAGAACCTTGAATGTATGAAAGAGTGAAATTATCAAAATATCAACTTAAGTCTCACTTTAAGTAAATATTTAATGTCAAAGGGGTACAGCTGAAGTTTGGTAATCCCAGATATATACTGTAGAATATTATGAGTATATCTATTGGATCATGTGATGTTTTATTTTACTATAGTTTTTTATATTCTATTCAGCAAACGCCACAGACCAGAACTTGAGCAACGTGAAATATGATTTTGAAGTTGAATGCTAATGATATCTTACTAAATATGACCCAATAACAGTGTGATGTTTAACATTGCAGCTGTCTATCTGTCAATAATCTGTTAAATTTAGTTACTTGTTAATTATGCAGTGATCTTACAGCTGTCATAGATTAGAGATATTGTTAAAATCACAGATTCTTTGAACTACGTTCATACAAATGAATGTGATGAAATAAAATAACACATGACAAGTGCAAATAATGATGTTGAACTGTATTTTCTGTAACAGGATCCATCAGTTTGCTGAGATGTACAGTCAGAAGATGGGTATCCGCTTCTGGGTTCTGCTCAAGACCCTGTGGGGCGATTTCTACCTCAACGCCAAAGCTAAAAAAATCATGAAGGGAGCTCAGGTACAATCATTTCTGTGAGAGAATACAGCCTAACGTGGTTTATAAACATGGTAATACATTGGTATTTGTTGAAACATTAAATACTAACATGGTATTATTAATTTATCCCATCATTATGCCGTGGTTCTACCAAATTAATTTTTTTGTAGAGGTTTGCAATAGGGTCAGGTTGTTTTGCACCTGGGAAAAGATATTTTTATGAAAGTGTCAGTTGTGTATCTTTCTATGGAGGGACAGAAAGCTCTTGAAAGCGAATGACAGAATTTTCATTTTTGGGTGAACGAACCCTTTAAATGCTTTCATGCTGAACATTTCGATATAGAGTGTTTGTTACAGTACATGCTTGGTTTGACCATCTCTGGAAGTGGGCTGGCAGAGCTACAGGAGTGATGTGATAGCACAGACTCTCCATTAGATGCTCTGGGTTTGTAGTGCCATTTAGGACATTCAGATATGCTGCAGTTATGCTAATGGATGTCAGTTCTCTCACTGAAACCTCACTTTAATAACTAGAGTACACACACACCCACACACACACACACACACACACACACACACACTGTGGAACATCCTCTCACTTCCCATGAACAAATGATCTTAATATAACAGAACATATCAGACCTGGATACAGTGTTATAACTAAGGATCAATAATGTGACACTCATATTTTTTATTTGGATGTATTATTTAAAAATAAATAAATGAAAAATTATAATTATATAGAGATTGATTTGACTTCTATGTTGGACTTATTTTACATTTTGGAATTAAAATGCAATAAAATAGTATTTATTATTATTATTATTATTATTATTTTAAAAAAGTACATTTCTGTTAATGTTGTGTTTTTTTTTTTTTTTTTTTTTATAAATGTTTTTGATAGAAGTGTCTTAAGCTCATCAATTTGATCTAAAATACAGTAAAACAGTAATATTGCAAAATATTATTAGAATTTAAAGTAACTTATAATAACTAAAATAACATTATATATATATATATATATATATATATATATATATATATATATATATATATAACACTGTATTCCTGTAATCAAAGCTGAATTTTCAGCATCATTACTCCAGTCTTTAGTGTCACATGATCCTTCAGAAATCATTCTAATGTGCCGATTTACTTTATATTTAATAATAAAAAAAAAGGTTTATTTTTTTGGAAACTGGGATTCATATTTTTTTCCAGGATTCTTTGATGAATAGAATATTTAAAAGAACAACATTTATTTGAAACAAATGCAAATGTATTTACTGCCACTTCTGATCATTTTAATGTTTCCTTTCTGAATAAAAGTATTAATTTCTTATTTTCTAAATTTATTTCTAAAGTATTGATTTCATGTTAATTTCTTTTTATCCTCAAAATTTGTTCTGTGAATATATATATATATATATATATATATATATATATATATATATATATTAAAATGAAATTAAGATTAAAGTTAGAAAATCTACCACTGGCCACTGATATAATGATTACCATTCAACATGTGATTGGCCCTTTCTTGCAACTGTTCAACCATCAATAACATAATTTGTACATTAGATACACTGTTGTGTGTTGATTCTCAGTCATAACAGCTCTGACACAGCATAATAAAGAAAAGAAAGAAAAGCATAAAACCCAGGTTAATAAGACTATCTGGGATAGAAATGAGTCTGTTTGACATATAAAAGTTATTGTTCCTCTTTCCTGTACTATCTATTATTCTATGCAGTGATCACATTTATAGAGTGTGTGTGTGTGTGTTTTAAACTTTGATTTGAAAATATTTTGCTGTAGTTTGCTTATTGGTTAATAAGAACACTCTTGTTGAAGATGTTTACAGTAATGCAGGACGAAGATCGGAATAATGAACCCTGAAGATCTGTCTGCAGTTACCAGACAATTTAGACAATGCTCATATGAAACACGGTCTTCAGCCCAGACTTATCTGTCTCTGCCATTATTCCAGTCTGTCAGACAGATCTCATTCAGAGAGAGTTGGTTATGGAGGGCGACGTGACCTCCAGACGGCAACATTGATTTGCAGGACTGACAGAGTCAAGCCTAACTGAAGCCTTTAAACTCAATTGAGCTCAGATGTTAGTTGAGTTTGACCTCATTCAGTCACATTAGAAACTTTTTATTATGGGTCGTAATCTTTAAAAAAGGCAACTAATGAATCATTGCAGTCCCTGGGTCGCTTACATGATGTCTTAGTTAGTGTATGCATTCTCTTTTCCATATAAATTGATGGTTCTTAACTTTGTATATACTGTCATATGGACATCACGCTCATCAACTCTTTTTGTCTTGACAGTCCAAAGGAAAGAAGCCTCTGTTTGTGCAGCTTGTTCTGGATAACATCTGGAGTATGTACGACGCTGTGGTCACTAGAAGGTAACTTTCTGTATGAACTGATTTATCTATACATATGAGAAATTCACACCAATAAATGTCTAACCTGTCCAGAATGAAAATGAGTCTGCTGTGAGATGCAACGTAATTAAAAAATTAGTTGAGATTAGTAAAAATAGTTTTCATTAATTGCAAAAAAGCTTAAATAAACGAATATATGAATATTTGATGAAAAACTTAAACTTAAAATAAAAAATTAAGAAATATTAAAGAACTTTACCTTGGCAACTAGCTTAAATAAGTTTAAATTGAGGTATTATTGTTAGTAAAACTAAGCTAAAAACCTAAAAAAAAAGACAAACACTGTTCTAAAACTTAAAGCATTAAGGTTGTGCTGTATCGTGAATAAGTCACGACTGAAGGGAGTTGTTTGGTACGCCGTAACTTATTCACGATACAGCACTAGCCTTAATGCTTACATATTTTAGTTTTTATTTAAATTTTAGTTAAGTTTTAGAAAAGTGTTTGTCTTTTTTTTTAGGTTTTTAGCTACCTTATTGCTTTTATAAAACGGTTACCACACAATACAAATATTAAAGCCAGAAATATGTATCAATGCAACTTTCATTAAGTAAACTTTCACTAAAAGCCTTCCTTCCGCCGGAAAAAATAGTCCTTGACGGTGACCAGCAACAGAAGTTACATTAATATGCCATTAGATGGCATTAGATGGTCTTTATGAGTGTGTCAGACAGTAGCGAAGACTTTTACATTGAAAAGACTGAATTGTTGTGAACAAGGAACAAGACACAACTGACAAATGCTTTGACTAGCGCTGTCAGTCACGGGAAAACCCCTTAACTGTTAAAAGGACAAGATATTACATCAGACATTTAAACTGATTTTTTAATATGAACATAGGACTGACATGAAGGAAAATGCAAAATCTGAATGCAGGTAATAAACTCGTTCACTCGATCTCTTTCACACAACACTCTTCTACATAATACAGTAAGCTTCAATGAACAATATCAATTTGGGTGAAGCGGTCATAGCCGTGTTTTATTGTGAATAAAACGCAGCTATTGACCAATCAGAATCAAGGACAGAAACTAACCGTTTTATAAATAAAAATAAAAGCTGATTTAAAATATTAATAAATACTATGATAGTAAAAAATACTAAAATGACACTGGTGGTATTAAATTAACCTTAGCAGTGCTAACATTTGTTAGTGCACAATGTTATGAAATTGAGGCAAGATGAAATAAAAGTTTGTATATTTTATGAATGCATGTTCCTGGTGTAATTGTGCATAATTCATCAGTGCACATAAAAAAAGAAGAAGAAGAGTGGCAGAAAATCCCCAAATGCAGATGTGTAAATCTTGTCACATCATACACAAAAATAAATAAATAAATAAATAAATAAATAAATAAATTAGAAAATGAAGGTGCTTCAACTAAGTACTGAGTTAAGGGTACAAATACTTTTGCAATGTAATTATTTCAGTTTTCCCTTTTTAATTAATAAATTATTATCTTGCTTGACTATTTTCACATTTCCAGGGACAAAGAAAAGGTGGAGAAGATGGTGACCTCTCTGGGGGTAAAAGTCCTGCCTCGTGACCTAAAACACTCGGACCCCAAAGTGCTTCTCAGTGCCATCTGTAGCCAGTGGCTTCCTGTGTCTCAAGCCGTGCTCTGTATCCTTTACAAACACTGGCGATCGCTGAAAAACACTACCATTCAAAAAGTGTGAGGTCAGTACGTCGTCCTGTTAATGTTTTTGAAAGAAGTCTCACATGATCCTTCAGAAATCATTCTAAAATGATGATTTGATGCTCAAAAAACATCTCAAAAATGCCACGAAAGACACAAAATGCATCCAAAATGGGAAAAAGCTTTGAGAATAACTGTAAAAATAGATTTGACTAGAAATCTGAGATGTATTTTTACAGACTGCTATAAGCCACTGAAAAGAGAAGCAAATGGATCGCTAATTCAATATGTTGATTTTCGAGGTTAAATCATACCCTATATACTCATCAATTAAATATTTACCATCTTATATTCTGCATGATTGGATGTTTTTAAATAAACACTGACCAAAACGTTTTAGGGCTGGAGTGGACTATATGATATATTGAACATTGATATATGTGATCACCTGGACCTATCTATATTGTATTTATATAAAGCGTTCACAGGCAGATTTGCTTTATGTATTTCCCCGGCGTTGAAATCAAACACGATTCCTGGCTGCATGTCAATATCCATGGATTACTGAATCTTTGGTAAGTTGTAAGGGACACTATATCGAGTCCAACCTTTAGTTTAAACCGATAATCGCTTGTTTTACTCACATTTTCGCAGTTTCCCCTATTAAATCCAGTCATGCAGTAGGCTCTTTTGCCACTCAGTCCAGCTGAGGGCGTGTGTTCCAGCGGGAAAGTGACGTCAATGCATAATGTTTGACTAAAACAAATAGGTTTAACCTCTTGTATCTTGGACAGTCCAAATGTCTGAATTTCAGAGTATAGTTTCTAGAAACATACAACACACAGTCTTCTAATTATACCCAACCTCCAGTGACGTTAGCCACATCAGCACTAGGCAGTTGACTGGCGTTGTCCACCTCCTCAGCCGTCACCTGTCCTGTCGTGATCTCACCAGCTGTATGGGGAGGAAACGCAGAGCCGACCGTTATTAGATGGCTCCTTCTGCGCAATATGATTGACGCGGGCACGCCTCGCAATTACTGTGGTGACAGGTGCTCGCAGTGAACCGGTGCTGCCATTAGCGCTTTTGGTAAAATGTCAGTTGTTTCCCTAAACATGTAATTGAGTGATTCTCAGAATACTTCGCAATAATGTGCAATTTTGGCCTGCTTGGCAGGTGTTTTGTGTTTGTGTGTTCTTTTCTTTTTTTTTTTTCTTTTTTTTTGTGAATGGAAAGGAGTTGGAACTTTTCAAAGCTTTTTAGCAGTTTAAAGGTCCCGTTTTTCGTGTTTTTTTGAAGCTTTGATTGTGTTTATAGTGTGCAATATAACGTGTTCATGTTTCGCGTGTAAAAAAAACACAGTATTTTTCACATAATTTACTTATCTGTATACCGCTGTTTCCACTGTCATAAAAACGGGCTGATGACTTCCTTGTTCTATGAAGTCCCTCCTTCAGAAATACGTAACGAGTTCTGATTGTGCCAGCGGTTCCTGTGTTGTGATTCGACAGCAGTTTAGCGCCTCTTACCATAACGTGGAGATGCACGCGCTCAGTGTTATTGTAAACATGTCTTTAATTTTACCTTATCAATTTGAGCCGGAATCAGACCCGGTGATTGGACTGCGGGATGAAAATAACAGCGTTTCGACGACATGGCGACAAACACACTCTACAAACGCAACTCTTGTGTATTCCTGTGGGCGGAGGTTAGTCAAAAAACTGTTTTAGTGACGTCATTAAAGAAGGAAGTAGAGGGATGTAGTCCAAACTGGCCGTTCGATGTAGGCGACTTCTGTTAAATAAAATATCTCGCTTGGCATTGAACTTTGAGCTTTAAAATTTTACAGATTTTATTTATACTCTAACAACAACATTACACACTAACTAAAGTTTGAAACATGGGATCACGAAGAACGGGACCTTTAAATCTTTGCTTTTTAGTGGTGAGAACTATTAGATATGTTAGATAAACTTGTTTAACATAAAAATGACCTACAGTAGCATGAATATTAGCGTGTTTAATTCCTCAGATGTGTGCATCCTCCTTTGAAAATGCTGATTTTTTTTGTTTGTTTGTTTGTTTGTTTTGTCTCGCCTCACAAACATCAACAGATCTTCTCGACTGTATCCAGTAATCGAAGTCATAGAAACCTCACAATTCTGACATCATTTTGTTTGTCGACGTTCAACCCTGTTACCAAAGTTATTATAAGAAAGAAATCTTTAATCCCATACTTGTCTTACATTTATTTGAAGCGCACTACTGTTCAAAGGTTTGGGATCAGTAGTCATTTATTTTTTTTTTAAATATTAAAGATATTTATAATTTTACAAGAGAGTTTTGTTCCAAATATATGCTATTTATCAAAGAATCCTAACAAATTATCACGTTTCCACAAAAATATTAAGCAGCACAACTGAACTTATGCACAACTTTTGCTTTGCCATCACAGAAATAGAATACATTTTAAAAACCGTTATTTTAAGTTAGGGTTCACAATATTACGTTGTTTTTACTGTTGTTTTAATCAAATCAATGCAGCCTTAGTTACCATAAGATAATTCTGTCAATAACATTAAAACTTTAGTATTTGCAAACCTAGCTTAATTTAGACTAAATATGAGCTCTAAGATTCATATAAACAAATTTGTAACACTTTAGCATGGGGAACAATTCTCAGTGTTAACTAGTTGCTTATTAGCTTGCTGTTTATTAGTACTTACGTATAAGCACATATTAATGCCTTATTCTGCATGATCATATTCTACGTCCCTTAATCCTACCCAATACCTAAACTTAACAACTACCTTACTAACTATTAATAAGCAGCAAATAGGAGTTTATTGTCATAGTTAATAGTTAGTTAGTAGTGAGAACTGGACCCTAAAGTGTGACCATTAAGATTAATAAATGCTGTAGGAGTATTGCTTGATAGTTCATGCTATCTAATGTAGTTAACTAATGTTAACTTAACCTTATTGTAAAGTGTTATCAGTAAATGAAATATAAAAGCATGTGATATTTACACATTTCACTGACAATTTGTTAAAAAAAAACTAAAACACATTTCAGGCCCTGTTTTGTACCCTATTTGTGGAAAGTGCCAGTCGAGTGTGTTCTCTTTAACTGTGTTACTCAGCAATGGTGTGTGAAAAGCTGCCCAGCCCAGCTGAGATCTCGGCTGAGAGAGTGGAAAAGCTGATGAGCGTGGGAGCGCGCAGGTTCGACTCTCTGCCCGAGAAAACACAGGAGCTAAAAAAAGGTGAGTGCGTGTTAACGGCTATGGCAGAGGATGTGATTCACGCTGCATTTCCTACCGCCAGACTCCATCTGTGAATACACCGTTTTGAAAACTCACACTCGTATTGCACGCATGTGCTCTTCACTCAGAAAAAAGGCGCCCTCAGATCTTTTCTAGCACTTTCTGCTCACTGCAGGCTTCCTAGGTGTACAGCACCTGCTCTGTGAACTGTATTTGGATCCAACACCTCCACTTTTGCCTTGGGGCTTTTTTAAGCTGTATGATGGTGGCCTTTTGCTGCGTTCCTCTTCTCTTAAAGGGAATATTTCACCTAGAAATTAAAAAGATGTCATCATTTACTCACCCTCATATCATTTCAAATCATTTTCCATGATTTCTTTTTGTCTGTCAATCAAAAAAGCATCATGAAAACACAAAAGCGCCATAAAAAAAAAGTTGTCTGTATATCTTGTATGCTGAAGTCAAAAGAAAGCTGTGTGTGAGTAACAGACTTAAAGGTAGCAGGGCCGTAACCACCATAGACATCATAATATCCCCTCTAATAATTAAAAATGGCCAAATTGTCCCCCCAATATTTGAAACTCTTGCACTGCTCTATTGTTAGGGTGACACAAAGATTTAAAATTAACATTTTGAGTCTGCTGACTCTACCTCAGCGGTCTAACAGCGCTCGTCAATGTCAAAATGATCGAGATAGCCAATCAAATCAAAGAAGGCGGGGTTTACTGTTCACAGAAGCAGAGTGTGAATTCCAGCGTGCAACTTCAGTTTAACGTAGAAAGAGAGTGAGGTAAGATGTAAATAGCAAAACATTTAATACATGTTTTGCATTAGAAATGTTAAAAGACAGACAGTAACATCCAGTGATGCAAACTACTTAACTTTTTCTCAAATATGGCCATTTTTAATTTGTAAATATGCATTTAGGCTGTAATTCCTTCATGTAATTCCTGAGTGTGATGAGACAAGAAATATTTTCGAATTCTACATATTTAGGCATACAAATAAAAGTATATGTGTGCATGTTTTAATGTCAATTATTTAATGCAAATTATTGGAACTATTATTTGCAATTAGACCTAGAATTTCTTGTTCTGTTTCTTTAAGCTTCCAATGTTCAAGACATGCCTTGAAAGGTAGGGTTGGCAATTTCGGAGCGGTTAGCAATAGCAAGCTAGCTTTGAATGCACAAGATCCCACCCTCCCTTCAGAGCATCTCCAAAGCCACGCCTCCTCCAAAACACATGAACACACACAGCAGATTCTGCAAAGCTTCATGAGAGACGGTGTTAAATTACCTCATGTCTCAAAGCACATAACAACTTACAGAGCTCTTACTTGTACCACCTGACGGCTGCAGATTCATTTCGGCGTTGATCGTGTTGACTTAGAAACACATAATTCCGAGTCTGAGGACGGGAACAGCTCTGGGTAGAACGCCACGGGTTGCCATCTTGTAATTACGGTTATGACATGGAGTGAACGCAGCATAAGCTCGTTGTTTTTGCTCAAGAGGAACAGTAAAAGGTGCTTCTGTTTGTTTGTGGCACTCAGTGACTGATGTCTGTCTAACTCTGCATAGCAGGAAACGCGCTGATGATGTGTGATGTCTGTGTGAGCAGGTGTGTGGAGATATATATATATGTATGAATAAAAACTATAATAGGATCTCGATACCATTATAGTTTTTATTCATATTTCAAATTAATTTTATGTTTATATTCTCTGTTTTTGTTTTAATTTCAGATAAAGTTTTAGTAATTTTTTTTGAGTTTTTGTCATATTTTTTTTTTTAACAAAATTGTGTGTTTGTTGTGTTTTTTTTTTTTTTTTAATTACTCTGGTTTTAGATTTTGGTAACACTTTAGTTTAGGCTCCAATTCTTCCATCCTTCTTAGCAATTATTCTTTATTGCATATTACCAAAGTCCCTTTAAGACAAGTCATTTCACTCGGCGGCCATCTTTGAAACGCCTCTCGGGCATCCTGGGCATCATGCAATCTCTTTGAATGGAGAAACATCAAATTCTCCAAAACTGTTCGCCAACCTTACGATTACATTTCATATTTGAAATCGCCAATGAAATCTAACAACCGGCTCATAAATTTAGTTTCTAAACGCTCGAATCATGACAAAAAAACTGTATTTTTTCAGGCTGGATCAAGCTATGCATGCGCAGACCTAAATGCGCGTCTCTTCTGGGGCGCGCGTCTGACTGTTTCTATAGAAACCGGTGATTCTAATGGCCGCTGCAGTGATGCGATGACTTTACCAGTCGGCGATTGGCTCTTATTTAGAATCGTCCAGCCCTACCTAGTAATATCAAGGACTATAGAATAACACAAGACGTGTCACTCGTATTGTTTTGAATGGGAGAAAGTGTAACGCGCAATATGGCGGAATAAGTCCCGCCATATGGCCTAAAATCAAAACCTCGATTAATTGAACATTTTACCTCGATTAATGAACGATTATTTTATTTCTGATTTTTTTTTTTTTTTGCCCTCATAGTTCACTGACAAGGTTTGTACTGTAAATAGCCTATGATTGACTATTAATAAGGTGGGATATTTTTTTTCCTGTTGAAAGAGTGATCTGACATCATAGCTCACTATCAGCAGTTATTTTATCTATGGTTTGTAACATTTCTTACAGGTTTCTGCTCGTTGTAAATCAGATAAAGATAAATTAGCACAGTACCAGTAGTGATTGCGTGTGTGAATTAGTCATACCGTCTCTCTGTTAATTGTGAAGCTGTGGGTTGTAAATAGTTCCTTCAAAAGTAGAAAAAATAGATGCTATAACTTTTAAGTTTCTAAGCTATTTTAGTGATAAATCACAGGACAGCGCTGACAACAAGTTTCTGCGTTCCTCTGTGTGCGCGCGATCTTCACGTTTTGCGCAGCTGTTTGTATGAGTGTTCGTGCCACATGCAGCTGCGCGAGCGCGGCATAGATGTAGGTTATATATCTATGCGAGCGCGGTAGCTCGATATAATAATACACATCCGATCGTCTAATCGCTTGAATGTCCAAACCATAAAACAAATACAACTGACAAAGTTTAGTCAAGACGCAAGGCTCACCGCTCGCGCGCCATCACTATGTGTTGAACCAGCGTTCACCTCCGTGTTTTGCTTTTATGCACTTGGGTAAAGTTGGTTTTATATTCGCACATTCGGACATCCGTATTCAATAGCCTTGTTAATCACACTACATTGGACATTCAGTGGACATTCACAAGTAAATATGCCATTAAAACAATACTTGCCTATTTTGATCGACTGTGAAAAATGTTGTAAGTTGACAATCGTTGGTTGTCAATATCATGTCGCTGCTTAAAATTCGCAAACATTAATTTATTGCACATTTATTGGAAAGTCTGAATTCATCAGAAGTCTGAATGTGCGAATATAAAACCAACTTTACCGAAGTCTTTTATGCCACTGACTGGACTGGGCGGAGTCACGTGGCTACACACGCAGTTATGTTTTTAAGGGGGAAGTATCAGTGCCCAAGGAAGTCGACCGGAAGTTGAAGTCGGCCGCGTGCCGCCATCTTGTAGCAGAACTTCACTTGCGTTAGCATCCCATTGACTCCCATTCATTTTGGCGTCACTTTGACAGCGAATAACTTTACATCTGAGGTGTTTAAAGACTCCATTTGTCCATTATTTATTTCTAAAGATACACGACAATGTATAAAGGGCTCCATTACCTTCTATGTTACATTATGGCCCCGTAGAAACAGTTTTTGTAAAAATAGGCTAACGATTGCGTCATAACCACTCGACTCTCTCGACAGACAGGAGGAGAAGCTCGCAGGCAATAGTATGCATTAACTTAATATGGCGTACTGGCGTTACATTTTAAAATACTATACAAAATAATTAATCAGAATACTTACTCCTGCTCACTCACGCCAAAGAACTCCCCGCTCAAGCTCGCCGTCTCTGCAAGATTAACGATGGCAGTTTGCACGCACAGCTACTAGAAGATTTACATCTGTCAGACAGGTTGCGGACGTCATCAAGCTTAGTTTGAGTCTGCGCGTCAGAAACGGAAGTGCTAAAAATCGCTAAAAATGGGCTTCACTTGTCTCAATTGAGTTCCAATGGGGTCGCTGTGTCCATTTCTTTTACTGTCTATGGGAAGTATTAACAGGATTAAAAAACCGAAATAATCGACATGGGAAAATTACGTCGGTTAGAGGTTCTGAATTTCGGTTTCGATTAGTTTTCGATTAATCGTCCAGCCCTATTACTAGGATATTGGGTGTTTATTAGTACTTATAAAACACATATTAATGCCTTATTCTACATGATCATATTCTACATCCCTTAATCATACCCAATACCTAAACTTAAAAATTAAACTTAATTACCTCACTAACTATTAATAAGCAGTAAATTAGGAGTTTATTGAGGCAAAAGTTGTAGTTAATAGTTAGATTATAGTGAGAACTGGACCCCAAACTAAAGTGAGATTTATCAGATTTCGATGACATCCAATGCTAATATGCGATAGATGACTACATGATGACAGAATTTTATTTTTATTTTTGGGTGAACTATTCTTTTTAAAAAATAAAGGTTTAATTTAGAACCAAAACAATGTGTCACAATGAGTTTGTTATTCTCTTGTTCTTTAGGAAACCATCTACAGTAGTGGCCAAAAGTGATGTCCAGTCTAGGAAAATTTACATTTTCACCCTTTATTAAAATATTATTTAAAATTTGTTAAAGATTTTGTAATCATATTCCATAGTTGTGTTTAGAGTCAATTACACAATAAAATATATGCCAAATTGTGCCGACATAATTTTTGTCCAGGTTGTCATGCAAAGAAATTATGAACGCATGCAAAACAAGAGATAATATTATGTTGTAACTAATTATGTTGTAGTCAATGCATGCTTTATTCCTGTGAGCTTTTTGATTCTCTATGCCCCTTTTTTTGTCAGATAAATACCCTAACCAAGTTTAGTGTTTTGTTCTTCCCTCATAATTAAAATAGTTAAAATTAACTTTTTGAATCTACAAAGAACCAAATAGCTGCTGAAGAACCCCATACAGCTAAAAGTGGGTTCTTGATAACATGTTTCTTTGTGAAATCTATAGTGCTGCATTAAAGTGTCTGCAGTTTATTAACTGACTTTTGTAGCCGTCTGTGTTAAAAGTTGCCAGAGGACATTTGTTTTTGCAGCCTTCGCACAGTTGCGACAAGAGTTTGTGTAATAGCAGGATGCTTTTAATATTGTGTGGCCTCAGGCTGAGGTTTCTTTGAGCTCATGCATTAAAAATCCTCAGTTCTAGCTTACGGATTGTAAAATCACACTTTAAAGTCATTTCTGATGCCGCTTAAGTGTGAAATTTAGTTTGATTTTGTATTCATATAAAAAGACCACACCGTGTCCCATCCGTATTGTGTTCAAAGTCCGAATTGTGCAATTACACTAGTGTTGCTGGCATTAAATAAGACTCTTTTTAATCTTTTTGCTCTGTGTGTTTGTCCCCTGTAGCATTTCTAGATTGTTCAGCTGATGAGACGGCGCCTGTAATTGTTTTTGTGTCAAAGATGTTTGCCGTGGACTCCAAAGCTCTGCCGCAGAACAAACAGAGGTATTGAACTTACAGATGTGTGATATTTTAAGCCAATGTCTGTTTCCTATGTTGTGTGTGGTTCATTTTCAGATAGATGTTAGTTATATAGAGAGATTGTATTGTTGCGGTTATGTTCTGTAGATGGCATGTGATCATAATTTTGGAGACTTAATGATCCTAAGACTGCAGTTCTCTAACTTTCTGGTGCTGTTCAGTTGTTTTTAATTGAATCATTTTACATTTTGGTTTTTAGAATTTTTTACTTCATCGAAATGGTATGAAACTTGGTAAAGGTTTTGGCACTTGCTATGTGAACACAAACCAAAAATCACAGGCATGATCGAAAAGGTCACACTTGTACTGTTTGCGATGCATTGGAAACGAATGGGAAGCGAATTTCATCTAGTGGAAATGTTTGGTACTGCACTCAAACAAAATCTTACTGAAAGCTCATTTTTTGAGATATATAATATAATAATATTCCTAATGGTAATTTTCTTTTCCAGCATAACACATATGAATACCTAGATATGTTAAAACACTATTCACAAAACTAGTATAATGACCATTCGGACAAAAAGTCTTTTTGCTACACCGGCTATTAACAGGTGAATTGAGAATTTACCGACCATAAATATTCCTTACTGGACATACAGAATATTTTAAGTATATTGTTGCTCCAACACAATTATTTAGCTTTTCCCCTGGATATGTGTAGCAAACAAACAGTCTTGAAGGTTGTTTTGTCACACGCAGCATCATATACAAAATGAGCCTGTTTCTGTCTCCTGTCACATAAACGTGAAGACCCATTGTGATTTTATTTTCATATTTTTGTTTTGGTGGCTTAATGTGAGGAACATTCCACATATGTGTCTCCACATGGTGTTCGGTAGAAAAACAGCCTTCAGGCATCATAGATAAACGTCTGCTGGTAAATCTTCCTCTGAGGATAGATTTAGGACAGATGTTTTCTTTTGTAGATGGTTTATAGGACTTTGATTTGAGTCGTTCACATAATTTACATCGGCGAGGATTAGACTTGAACTGTGTGCAGCAACCGTGTTACTTGCGTTCATTCTGGACCCTGGCTATACTGCGCAACAAAGACAAAATGCTAAGAAAATGTCTAGACTATGAAGAAAGAATTTGTCTTAACGGTGCTCTGATGCTCAGAGTGTGACATTAATTTCAAATAAATCAAAATGAATAAAAAAAGACTTTCTTAGCTCCAGTGTTACTATAGTTACTGCACTCTAAAAAAATTAGGTCAAATACAGACAAACCCAACTGTTGGGTTAAAAATTTAATAAAGAAATTTAAAAGGGACCCATAATGTCCCTTTTACAAGATGTAATATAAGTCTCTGGTGTCCCCAGAATGTGTCTGTGAAGTTTCAGCTCAAACATTAGCCCCTATTTGGCTGTGAGCAAAAACACGCCATTTTTGTGTGTGTCCCTTTAAATGCAAATGAGCTGCTGCTCCCGGCCTTTCCAGAAGAGGGCGGAGCTGTAACAGCTCAACAACCACAAAGCTGGAGAATCTCACGCAGCCAAAATGAGGATTGTCAGTAACGGTGTTCAGCCTTACATTGTTCAAACCGGAGTCGACACTGATGGAGAGACTCAGGAAGAAGTTACAACTTTTAGACGTTTCTGAATGGTTAGTGGATAAATTGATGTAGTTGCTGTGGAGTTGATTCAACTCATCCACTAGCATGTGCCGTCATGTTAATCTTTTGTGCAAATCCAGTGTTGAATTGACCCTCGTTTGTGAAGCAGTCCGGCGTAAAATGACAGCATGTCAACAACACTCGACTACAACAACTCTTCCTCTTCTCTAAAGCAGCCCAACATGGCCTCGCCCCCTTTGTTGTGTGTTCTCGGGGGCGGGGTTTGTGTAAATTTTGGGGTTTGTGATGGCACTAACCCAGGAAGAAGCTCGTTGTAGTCCCTACCAACTACTTAAAAAGTGATTTCTGTAAAAGAAGATCTCTCCCTTTGCATTGAATTTTGAGCTTCGTAACTTTGTAGATGTTGTTTATGCTCAAACAGCAACATTACACACTAACTAAAGTTAAAAAAGTGAAATCATAATCAAGGACCCTTTTAAAGGTGGGGTATCCAATTTTTTCAACTACGCTGTTTGGAAGTTAGTCGGGCCGATACCAACAACCTACATCTAACCAGTCAGCATTTGGGGGCGGATGACAGTCATGGAGACAGAACGAGCAAGAGGGAGATTTGAAAGAAAAAAAGAAAAAAAAATGAGAAAAAGATAAATGATGAGAGACCATACAAAACAGCTCAAAGGAATATCACTGGAATTATTTTTTATGACTGGGCAAGTGCTGTAGGACTGGTGTTAATATTAGAAAAGCTTTCCAGCGCTGGAGAGAGCTAAGCAGGAAGGTCTGAAAACAGACTTAGAGGCTGCTTTGAACCTGCTTTTCATGTGAGTAAAACTGGGTTTGAGTGTCATGATTGTCTGGAGCTGCTGTGCTGTTGGCAATTAACAACAAACTCTTGTTTGTACAAACCCGATTCCAAAAAAGTTGGGACACTGTACAAATTGTGAATAAAAACAATGCAATGATGTGGAAGTTTCAAATTTCAATATTTTATTCAGAATACAACATAGATGACATATCAAATATTTAAACTGACAAAATGTATCATTTTAAGGGAAAAATAAGTTGATTTTAAATTTCATGGCATCAACACACCTCAGTTGGGACAAGGCCATGTTTACCACTGTGTGGCATCCCCTCTTCTTTTTATAACAGTCTGCAAACGTCTGGGGACTGAGGAGACAAGTTGCTCAAGTTTAGGAATAGGAATGTTGTCCCATTCTTGTCTAATACAGGCTTCTAGTTGCTCAACTGTCTTAGGTCTTCTTTGTGGCATCTTCCTCTTTATGATGCGCCAAATGTTTTCTATGGGTGAAAGATCTGGACGGCAGGCTGGCCATTTCAGTACCCGGATCCTTCTTCTACACAGCCATGATGTTGTAATTGATGCAGTATGTGGTCTGGCATTGTCATGTTGGAAAATGCAAGGTCTTCCCTGAAAGAGACGACGTCTGGATGGGAGCATATGTTGTTCTAGAACTTGGATATACCTTTCAGCATTGATGGTGCCTTTCCAGATGTGTAAGCTGCCCATGCCACACGCACTCATGCAACCCCATACCATCAGAGATGCAGGCTTCTGAACTGAGAGCTGATAACAACTTGGGTTGTCCTTGTCCTCTTTAGTCCGGATGACATGGCCTCCCAGTTTTCCAAAAAGAACTTAAAATTTTGATTCGTCTGACCACAGAACAGTTTTCCACTTTGCCACAGTCCATTTTAAATGAGCCTAGGCCCAGAGAAAACGCCTGCGCTGTTTAGATATGGCTTCTTTTTTGACCTATAGAGTTTTAGCCGGCAATGCCGAATGGCACGGTGGATTGTGTTCACCGACAATGTTTTCTGGAAGTATTCCTGAGCCCATGTTGTGATTTCCATTACAGTAGCATTCCTGTATGTGATGCAGTGCCGTCTAAGGGCCCGAAGATCACGGGCATCCAGTGTGGTTTTCCGGCCTTGACCCTTACGCACAGAGATTGTTCCAGATTCTCTGAATCTTTGGATGATATTATGCACTGTAGATGATGATAACTTCAAACTCTTTGCAATTTTTCTCTGAGAAACTCCTTTCTGATATTGCTCCACTATTTTTCACCGCAGCATTGGGGGAATCGGTGATCCTCTGCCCATCTTGACTTCTGAGAGACACTGCCACTCTGAGAGGCTCTTTTTATACCCAATCGTGTTGCCAATTGACCTAATAAGTTGCAAATTGGTCCTCCAGCTGTTCCTTATATGTACATTTAACTTTTCTGGCCTCTTATTGCTACCTGTCCCAACTTTTTTGGAATGTGTAGCTCTCATGAAATCCAAAATGAGTCAATATTTGGCATGACATTTCAAAATGTCTCACTTTCAACATTTAATATGTTATCTATATTCTATTGTGAATAAAATATAAGTTTATAGATTTGTAAATTATTGCATTCCTTTTTTATTCACAATTTGTACATTGTCCCAACTTTTTTGGAATCGGGTTTGTATTTACTCTTGTGTGTTGTACATTCATTTTTTTGTGCTTCCTTGTCGTTCGTTCATCAACTGCGCTTTATTTTTCGTGAAGCATTTTGTTGCACGTCAGTTGTGATACACAGACACCCACTCTCGTATTGCGTGTGTAACAGTGACCAGATAGTGAGAGTTGTGCAGGTAAACCACTGCACACTGATGGCCGCTAGAGAATGAGGTGTTTAGAGTTATTGTTAGTGCACTCGCCTCGCATGCCAGCAGCAATTGGGCCAGGGTTCGAAACCGCCTCGGAGCAGGGTGGTTAGGATTGGAGAGTGAGTTTTGGAGCCGGAGCAATGAAGAGAGGGGTGGGTTTGTTTGGGTTGATTTCAAATATCAACAGTGTCCAACAGCGTTGTTGAAAAAATGGATACCCTACTTTTAACCCAACGGTTGGGTTGTCCATATTTGACCCAAATTGAAGTTGAAACAAGCCAGTGTGAGTGGTGCTTTTGCAGAGCAGTGGGACATTTAAAGGAAGTCTTTCGGGATTTAAAAACTGCATTTTTTTTTTTTTTTTTAATAAAAGGATTATTCCAATACCATATGAGTAGATTTCTGATAAAAAATAGTCTCTATTTATTCAATAGGTACAAAAATTACAATTTATCCTGGGGAATCTGATTTGATTCCCTTTGAATTCCCAATAGGATCCTTTTAAGATTGGTTCCTAACGATGAGAGAAATTCCAAGAAGAATCCTGTATACATTCCTCCAGGCTTTTTGACTAGGACGAGAGCTCCAGGATACTGAATAATAGATCTGTGTGTGTGTGTCTGTGTGTGTGTTTGAGTAAGTTTGCTAGAGCCCTTGGGTTCTACAAACTTAATGGACCTTGGCCAAACAGCGATGTAGCGGTTGATCGATACGGCACCTTGCTTGCTCTCTCTGTGTGTGTACTGTATGTGTGTGAGCACAAGTTTGTGCTGCTGCTTTTTTTTTTTAGTTGTTGTTGAACTATGACAATTGATATCCTACAGTAATGTTGCTTGTTTAGATCCTGTCCCTGTTGATGTCCTTTGTGTCTGGACTCAACTGAAATAAATGTTTTTCAATTTTCATCCTCCTAAGTAAGGTGACATGGTGTCAGCGCTGAGGAACAGTGCCTGTCGCAGATCCAAGAGCAGACGCTAGATGGCGCTCTCGGCTGCGTAAGCCTCCTCATATGACCTCAGATCTGAGGGTATGAGCTGCTCAGACTCTTTGTTCTGGAGTCAGTGTGTCAGTCAGCCTGCAGACGGGAACAAAAGCAGACGGCCCCTTTTGGACTGACCTCGGATCAGACATTTTCCATTATTCATCGGGTCGGGTGGAAGTGTACAATGATATTTGGTGCTGTTACAGATAATTCAGTCAAGTGGGTCTTTGTTTCCATCTGTGTCTTTTCAAACATTCCACCCACTCACAAAGTCTTACACTTCCATACGTGATTCGTCTGTCCAGTGTTCGCAGCCCTTTTGTTCTCACATTTTGTCTTCCTTCTCACCTTCTGCAGTAGGTGACAGCCTGGGGTAGAGGTGGGCGGTATGACCAAAATCTTATATCGTGGTATGATTCATTTTACCTCAGTATAGTGATAAAAATGCAATGAAAAATAGTTGATAAACAAAAAAAACAAGTATTAATGGCTAATCCAGTGAATGAAAGGTACTTCATCTCATTTGATTTATTTTCTTTTTTTAGTTGCAAACATATAAATATTTTCTAACAATATAAGTCTTTACTATCACTGTTTTTTTAATCAATTTAACACATCCTTGCTAAATAAAAATATCAATTTCTTTTAAAAAAAAGAAAGAAAGAAAAAATACTGACCCCAAACTTTTGAATGGTGGTGTATATTGTTACAAAATATTTCTATTTTAAATAAATTCTGTTCTTTTTTTACTTTTTATTCATCAATGAATCCTGAAAAAAATTATCACAGGTTATAAAAATATTAAGCAGTACAACTGTTTCCAACATTGATAATAAATCATATCAGAATGATTTCTGAAGGATCATGTGACACTGAAGACTGGAGTAATGATGCTGAAAATTCAGCTTTGATCACAGAAATAAATTACATTTTAAAATATATTAAAATAGAAAACTATTATTTTAAATTGTAATATTTCACAATATTTCTGTTTTTTTTGATCAAATAAATGCAGCCTTGATGAGCAGAAGAGACTCAAAAACATTAAAAATAGTAATGTTTCCAAACTTTTGACCAGTACTAAAATAAATAAATAAATAAATATATATATATATATATATATATATATATATATATATATATATATATATATATATATATATATATATCTGACTTCCTGTTGGTCAGAGCTAATGACTGTAAATTAGAAAGTTGTCCGGCTTAATGAGAACAATAAGTGTACCGAGTTTGGTGACTGTAGGTTAAACTAACCCCCCCCACTTTTGTCAAAAGTGTAGTGCCCCTGCTCCCCGCCCGCTTCTAAGGCTTTGCCCATGTCTACTGTATGACAATATTGATGTGTGTCGAGTTTCATCCAATTTGAAGCATGTTAAGAGCCTTAAAAATGCCCAAGAATATTATAAAAGTTTGACGTGTTGCCGTGGCAACAATATTTAATATATCACAAATACATTAACAGGTCTACATCTGCCATGTTTTCACATTATTGTGATGAAGTTTGAAGCAAATCGGGTAAAGAAGGTGGTGAAGAATCTCTAATGTATCAAATGTAATGTATTTGGACTGTGTGGATTTGATCTGGGGATGGGGCTTTGTTAATGTTGGATGTGTTAGGCTGTTTAAATGCACTGTTAACCTGCTGTTACTTTGCTTCTGCCCAGGGACAACAGATGAAAATTAGCTTGTAGCTATCTTTGGTCTGTACAATATATGTATTGTGCAATGTCCCTGTCAAACAAACAAACAAACAAATAAATAAATAAATAAAATTAAGAGGGTGATCTCAAATATATATATATATATATTAGTCATTATTATTAATTTAAAATAACAGACAGCTATATTTTTCATTGTCTCGACTTGTTTAGGACACGTCAAATAACAAATCATTCTTGCGCATTATAGATATATCTACTGGTTGACACATTTTTACCGTTACATATATATACTGGTCTGCCGCCCAGCCTGGAATGATTTTGAGGCCTTTGTTCTCACCCTTTGACCTCACCCTCACTCTTTCATGTCGACTGGGTACGCGTGACACTGGACAGCCGGCGATATGGCACGCTGATGTCAGAGCGAATTATCTGGACTTTAATGGGTGGAGAGACAGTTGCACTTTTAATCATTAGAAGCAGATGGGCTGGGCAAACCCGGACGACGCTCGGCGGCGCTTCTGTCTCTGAGTGTTGTTTTGATAGAGGGGGCTGTGGAACATGTGTAGACCCTTGCAGGCCGTATGTAGTATCTCATTGGCTGCAGGAGCTCCTGTGTAGCTTTAGCTGACGGATCCGCCGTGCAACTAATGAAATCCATGCGGTGTTTGTGTAGAGCGGGAAGAGTGATTAGAGACATGCATGTGACTGTCAGAACTTACACGCAAGAAACACTGTTCTGGAACCCGTTGCTTTCTTGGCAAAGTATTGAGATGGGTAACTGTAAGCAGGTTAAACGCTGTAAGTGAACATGCTTCTGCTATGTGATGCATTACATAGCATAGCAGGATATTCAGTGGAAAACTTATCGTATTAAACGTATTATCTTTCAAAAATTGGTTGGATCGTGAAAAATGGGATTTAAGTGCCAGAATGAGGCCAGGTGGATAGAGATTTATGGATATAATGCTTACAGAGGCTGCATTTATTTGATGAAAAATACAGTAAAAATGGTAAAATTGTGAAATATTATTACAATTTAAAATAACTGTTTTCTATTTGAACATGTTGTAAAATTTAATTTATTCCTGTGATCAAAGCTGAATTTTCAGCATCAGTCTTCAGTGTCACATGATCCTTCAGAAATCATTCTGATATGATGATTTGATGCTCAAGAAACATTTATGATTTTTATCAAAGTTGAAAACTGTTGTGATGCTTCATATTTTTGTGGAAACCACGATACAGTTTTTTTCCATGATTTTTTGATGAATAAAAAGATAAAAAAACAGCATTTATTTGAAATAAAAATCTTTTTTTTATTAGTTTAATTAGTTTTAATTAGTTTAAAAAAACTATTAATGTATGTTCTGTAACTTTTGATCAATTTAATTTGGCTCTTGTTGAATAAAAGTTTAATTTCTTTAAAAAAAAAAAAAAAAAAAACAGTCTGACTGATGACAAACTACTGTTCAAAAGTTATATAACTGTTCTTTTTTTGCCTTTATTTATCAGGATAATAGAGATGTTACAGGAAAGTAATTAAAGTAATATTGAATAACTATAATTTAATTAATCACTTGCAATACTAAAAATGTACATAAATAGAGTAAACAGTCAGTTCATGGAGTCAAATCATGGAAACAGGACATTGTTGCTTTTTTAAATTAAAAAATACACTGTATTATGTAGATGTGACTTTTGTCCACATTGCCCAATGGAGCAAAGTGTCAAGCTAGTGTTAACCCTATGTGATGCTCAGAGTTCAGATTATTTCAACTTTGACCCCGTTTCACACTGACCTTTCAAAGTGCAGACGGGCAATTTGTATTGTTATTACAGAGGCGGTGCCGTGTATAAATCAATGCCGGATTGAAGCGAAACACTGTACGTTAAATCTGTATCATGATATTAAGATAATAATCACAATCATATTATACAAATTAGATATTCTATGCAAATTAATATAAAGTTGATTTTTTTTTTTTTTTTTGTCCATTATACAATGGATTTTGACTTAAGTCATAATATCAACTTTTATCTAAATTGAACCTCTATACCATTTTATTCTAAAATGTTTTTGTCTCAATTGTCATATTTTTGTCTTAATAGATTGTTTGCACATGACGTCACTGCTGCAGCATGAAATGCGGCTGGAGGGCAAGGAGTGATTTTTCTATATAGGAATCCTATCACAAACTCAAAATTCATTTGTTTTGCGTCGTTTATGGGTGCTCAAATCTATCAAACCGAGAAACCACAATGAGCTTTTATCGATTGTTTTTTAACTTTAACAGTTGTCACCTTTAATAGCGTTTTGCGTCTGCTGATACTGAAATGAATATAGATACCTGCTTACCTTTTTTGTTTCTGACTTGGTTAAATATTCACATTCTTCATGGTATCGTTTGCATGGAAGAGAAGATATTTTATCATGATTTTATCATTTGGTGTTTTGTAGAATTCCGTTCACAATGTTGATCTGGTTACCGTGAGAACAGTGTCACGCACCGCTGCTGCTGCAGCCATCGTATGGTAGAAAATGTCCAGATAAAAAAAAAAGTGTTCAGCAAGCTGACAGAAGTCAATCCATTTCTTTGTTGGAAGGGTGTAACGTTAAATGTAACTGTAGTTTGAATGTTTTCTTTGTAAATATTCACTTTCCCATATGACCACGGAGGAGAATCGGAGGAGCATTCAGCGGACATACACCCTTTTTTACAGTCTATGACAGACACTGACACTGTATTTTTTTTTTTTTTTAACAAATGACAACCAAAATCAAACCCATAGAAGCTTGTGAACAGTTTTGAAGTGGCTGTGTGCAAGTTATGCCCATGCACAAGACTGAGAGTCATACTTGCAAATGGTAATTATTAAACCAAACAAAATACAAAACTTTCAATTGAAAATTGTATTACACAGTCCATTTTTCCCCTGAATGATGATGTGAGCTCCTGTTACAATTCTCGATTCAGCATAAATGACCTCCAGTGGCGACATTGTTCACAATCACCACAGAGAATCAAAAATACCGCCCTGAACGTCACTAGCAGAAAGGCAGCGCGATATAAACAAACCAGACTAGAACTCGTGACGGCAGCTTCACATTCTCTATATCTACCTCCTCGTCGTCAGTCTTTTAATTCAGTAGAAAAATCGCTCCTCTTTATAACATAAGGTTCACGTTGAAAATATGTTGTGATTTTCTGTTTATACCTCTCTAAACCAGCACAGAACGTACTTTTCTCTATCTCTTCCATTCTAATTTTCACATTAATTTCGCACGTCACCAGAGCCATGTGATTGCAAACAACCTATTGTGACATTTTTCTCATAATATGTACTTATGTCATAACTTTTGTCATTTGTCACTTTATAACATTTTATTCTAAAATGTTTACTTTTTGTGTCATAATTGACTTTTTTCTCATAATTATGACTTTATGACATTTTATTCTAAGATGTTTACTTTTTGTGTCATTATGACATTTTTATCCCGTAATCTTCACTTTTTTGTCATAAAAAAATATACACATTAGATATTCTATGCAAATTAAATGCAAAGTAGTTTTTTTTGTTGTTGTCATAATTATACAACTAATTTTGACATCATAATATCAACTTTTTTCATAATTAAAACTTATTCTAAAATGTATTTGTCACAATTGTGGCCTTATGTCGTAATTTCTACTTTTATATCTTATGCTGTTTTATCTCATAAAATGTGCTTATGCCATAATTTCAACTTTTGTCATAAATGCCAGTTTTTATGTCCTAATTATGACTTAATACCTCTATGCTGTAAGTGAATCATAACATGACATTTATGACATTTTATTCTAAGATGTTTACTTTTTGTGTCATTATGACATTTTTATCCCGTAATCTTCACTTTTTTGTCATAATTATGACTTTAATATCTCTCTCAGCAAACCATAACAGAGGAAATTCATATACAGAAGTCTTAAAGGTACGGTTGCTAAAACAGGCAGTTTGACTATAAAAGGGTGAATAATGTTAAAAGTTAATTGTTTAAGAGTGTAGAATAGGTTTTCTTTAACTTTTGAACATGTTCACATATACATTTTAACTGGAACCGTGTAATTTCTCTTCTCGGCACCATCAAAACGAAAAAATATTATACACATTAGATATTCTATGCAAATTAAATGCAAAGTAGAATTTTTTTTTTTTGTCATAATTATACAACTGATTTTGAAATGTCATAATATCAACTTTTTTCATAATTAAAACTTATTCTAAAATGTATTTGTCACAATTGCGGCCTTTTGTCGTAATTTCTACTTTTATATCTTATGCTGTTTTATCTCATAATATGTGCTTATGTCATAATTTCTACTTTTGTCATAAATGCCAGTTTTTATGTCATAATTATGACTTAATACCTCTATGCTGTCAGTGAATCATAACAGACATAATTCATATACAGAACTCTTAAAGGTACAGTAGTTAAAACGGGCAGTTTGATTTTAAAAGGGTGAATAATGGTCATGAAATCTAAATTAAATTTTTTTTAATAAGGAAACTTGTTAAAAGTTAATTGTTTAAGAGTGTAGAATAGGTTTTCTTTAACTTTTGAACATGTTCACATATACATTTTAACTGGAACAGTGCAATTTCTCTTCTCGGTACCATCAAAAAAAAAAAAAAAAAATATTATATACATTAGATATTATATGCAAATTAAATGCAAAGTAGAATTTTTTTTGTCATAATTATACAACTGATTTTGAAATGTCATAATATCAACTTTTTTTCATAATTAAAACTTATTCTAAAATGTATTTGTCACAATTGTGGCCTTATGTCGTAATTTCTACTTTGATATCTTATGCTGTTTTATCTCATAAAATGTGCTTATGTCATAATTTCTACTTTTGTCATCAATGCCAGTTTTTGTCATAATTATGACTTAATACCTCTATGCTGTCAGTGAATCATAACATGACATTTATGACATTTTATTCTAAGATGTTTACTTTTTGTGTCATAATTATGACATTTTTATCCCGTAATTTTCACTTTTTTGTCATAATTATGACTTAATATCTCTCTCAGCAAACCATAACAGAGGAAATTCATATACAGAAGTCTTAAAGGTACGGTTGCTAAAACAGGCAGTTTGATTATAAAAGGGTGAATAATGGTCATGAAAAATTAAATTACATTTTTTTAATAAGGAAACCTGTTAAAAGTTAATTGTTTAAGAGTGTAGAATAGGTTTGTTTTAACTTTTGAACATGTTCACATATACATTTTAACTGGAACAGTGCAATTTCTATTCCCAGCACCATCAAAACAAACAAAAAAATATTATACACATTAGATATTCTATGCAAATTAAATGCAAAGTAGAATTTTTTGGTCATATTTATACAACTAATTTTGACATGTCATAATATCAACTTTTTTTCATAATTAAAACTTATTCTAAAATGTATTTGTCACAATTGTGGCCTTATGTCGTAATTTCTACTTTTATATCTTATGCTGTTTTATCTCATAATATGTGCTTATGTCATAATTTCTACTTTTGTCATCAATGCCAGTTTTTATGTCATAATTATGACTTAATATCTCTATGCTGTCAATAACAGACATAATTCATATACAGACGTCTTAAAGGTACAGTAGTTAAAACAGGCAGTTTGATTATAAAAAGGTGAATAATGGTCATGAAATCTAAATTACATTTTTTTTTTTTTATCAGGAAACTTGGTTATAAATTGTTTAAGAGTGTAGAATAAGTTTCTAGTAACTTTTGAACATGTTCACTTGTACATTTTAACTGGAACCGTGTAATTTTTCTTCTCGACACCATCAAAACACCTTTTCCCCTGACTGAAGGAGACAGATAGATTGAACTGGTTGGAGCCATGTTTAATTTAGAGTGTTTCAAGCGTCAGTTTCACTCAACGTCATCTCGCCAAACACTTTTGATGCTTAAACACCTTCTACTCCGTGTGTTTCGAACGCCGTCTAGCTCAGTGGAGATCAACTCCATTTCCTTCGGGTCTGCTAGAGTCATCGAGGGATGAGTGCGATTTATGAAAGGAAAAAGAGTTGGGCCGCGGTAATGTACTCCTGTTTATTCAGTCTAACATCATGCCGTTTCCTTCAATCAAGAATGCTGCGGTTAATATGCCACCGTTTTTCGGCCTTGACCGCCAACTCCCTGCGTATCCTCCCTGCTGCAGGCTGTTCAGAGAGGAGATGAGCGGCTCCCAGTGGCTCTTCAGTATGTTTGTGGGGCTTTCTACCTTCATTGTTTGCTTGCATTGACTTTGTGTTGTACTCAGTCCCATCTCACCCTCCTTTACTCCAGACAGACGCGCTCTCTCTCTCTTGCCATCTTTGTTTTCTTTGTCTGTTCCCTCTCTCTCATTTTCTCTGTGTCATGTATTTCCCCAAGCTTAAAGCAGTCAGCGTCAGGGTATCCAGGCATAAAGTTTCTTCCTGACCTGAGATGATCTTTTTTCTGTCTCATGTCTGTGGAGTCTCTGTGCTTCACACAAACACACACACACACACACACACACACACACACACACACACACACACACACACACACACACACACACACACACGCAGAGAGACACAAACACATGGGTGTTTCTTCAACTACGGGCACTCTGTGTCCCAATGGTTGAATTTTATTTCAACCTGTTTCTTTTTGTTTATGAAGGTCTTATATATATTTAACCAGGCCTTTATCATTTATTTAATCATTTATTTTTGATACTTTTCAGTTGCCTTTTATGTATAGATTAAAGGCTGTCATTCAATGTAATGTTATTAAATTAACTGAATTATAATCAATTAATTGTAAATCAGTATTTGCTGTGGCAAATGAGTAAATCATTTATTAGACAAAAAGTGGCTCTAGAAGTCAATATTGTTGGTTGCAATTATATATCACTGGATATCAGTTTGTCGCTGGCTTTCAGTCCACATTTTTCATTATTTTCCCCATTCAAATTATGACTCTCTCATTTGTGTCAGTGAAGAGCATTCTTGAGATGAAATATGAGAAAATCATGCTAAATATCACTGTGTGTGTATGTTTATATATATATATAAACTAGTGCTGTCAAATAAATTAAGCACGATTAATGTAATCTAACATAAATATAAACATGTGTTTATATAATGTGTGTATGTATATTCATTTCCCTCATTCCCCTCAGTCTCGTGCACAGTTGACCGCGCGAGCCTTTCAAAGATACTCCTTTGCCCACGAGTGCGAAACGACACGTTCACCGCATGCACACGCGCAACGTCCATGGTCATAAAAATTCAGCTGCGCGGCCACTGTTCAGAAAGTGAAAGCTAGTCCACAGTCAAGTAAACGTTTCTTGCTTGCGCTGTCTGAAAACGCATGAGAAACATCATGAGACAGGAGAGACTCGGACATTGCAGTACTGAACACTGAAAAGTGCATGCATGTAGATTTGGATAAAACAGTTAAAGGGTTAGTTCACCCAAAAATGAAAATGATGTCATTAATGACTCACCCTCATGTCGTGTCAAACCCGTAAGACCTTCGTTCATCTTCAGAACACAGTTTAAGATATTTTAGATTTAGTCCGAGAGCTTTCTGTCCCTCCATTGAAAATGTATGTACGGTATACTGTCCATGTCCAGAAAGGTAATAAAAACATCATCAAAGTAGTCCATGTGACATCAGTGGGTTAGTTAGAATTTTTTGAAGCATCGAAAATACATTTTGGTCCAAAAATAACAAAAACTACGACTTTATTCAGCATTGTCTTCTCTTCCAGAATCCTTTCCATTGAACTGATTCCATTGAACTGATTCCATTGAATCCTTTCATCTGTCACCGTTGGTAATGCACTTTTACGTCGCCGTGGTTGATTTTGGCGATTAGGACATCCGCGACATGCACACTTACGCACCATTTTAAAAAATATAGCAATACCAAAATACAAACAATGTAGAATAGCTTGAATACAGCGTAATAATACTCCCTCAGACTGAAAATGAAGCTCAGGCGCACCAGATAACACGTCAGCAGCGTCTTACATCAGCAGCGTCACTGCGGAGTCGTGAACCACACTCCGGAGCAGAAGGGGGCGGTAATGCACCAATAAGCTGGATGCCAACCGCCGTAAAACAGGAAAGAAGAAGAAGAAGAAGAAGTGGAGTTGTGAACACGGATTGACAACAGACCCGGAAGAGAAGACAATGCTGAATAAAGTCGTAGTTTTTGTTATTTTTGGACCAAAATGTATTTTCGATGCTTCAAAATGTCGCGGATGTCCTAATCGCCAAAAACAACCACGGCGACGTAAAAGTGCATTACCAACGCCGACAGATGAAAGGATTCAATGGAATCAGTTCAATGGAATCAGTTCAATGGAAAGGATTCCGGAAGAGAAGACAATGCTGAATAAAGTCGTAGTTTTTGTTATTTTTGGACCAAAATGTATTTTCGATGCTTCAAAATCTTCTAACTAACCCACTGATGTCACATGGACTACTTTGATGATGTTTTTATTACCTTTCTGGACATGGACAGTATACCGTACATACATTTTCAATGGAGGGACAGAAAGCTCTCGGACTAAATCTAAAATATCTTAAACTGTGTTCTGAAGATGAACGGAGGTCTTACGGGTTTGACACGACATGAGGGTGAGTCATTAATGACATAATTTTCATTTTTGGGTGAACTAACCCTTTAATCGATTTGATGCCATGCCCGAACGCCGTTTATTCCTTCACAGTGGCATGTAGCGGACCGGCATGCAGGGCTATTAAATTATTTTTCTTATTATCATGCTACTTTTATTATTAAATTAATATTGCAATTCATTTGCCCCGCGATATCATAGCACATCACCGCATAGCTAATGCGCTGCAAGGACAATAAGATATTAGTTAGATAGCTTGTTTAACAAGTAAAGAACAACTTGTTTAACACGAAATACTACTCTATTCACGAAACATACTATTTATATCACTATGGGCCACAAGAGAAATATTAAGAAAATAAATTAGATTCATCTCTCATTGTCTCTAAGAGAATATGCGCCGTTATTGCAGTGTTGGATGCCAAAAAAGTGCTCAGTCAGTTTTTACTTTCAGTTTCTGTAGTGAATAGGCCTAATTGACTGGCCGTTGAGACTTCTTCACCTGCATAATTCTCACGCAAAGTTTGCACATTGTTTGTCTGATATCCACTGGCCCGCCTTCATGGTTTAAAATGGAAATATTTTCAATATTGTGACGTAGCATTTTTCTTTATCATATATATATATATATATATATATATATATATATATATATATATATATATATATATATATATATATATATACAGTCTTCAGTGTCACATGATCCTTCAGAAATCAATCTAATATGATGATTAGTTCCTCAAGAAATATTTGTTATTATTATCAGTGTTGAAAACAGTTGGGTACTTTTTTTTCAGGATTCCTTGATGAATAGAAAGTTCAAAAGAACAGCATTTATCTGAAATACAAAGCTTCTGTAGCATTATACACTACCGTTCAAAAGTTTGGGGTCAGTAAGAATTTTTATTTTTATTTTTTTGAAAAAAAATGAAAGAAATTAATACTTTTATTCAGCAAGGATGCATTAAATCAATCAAAAGTGACAGTAAAGACATTTATAATGTTACAAAAGATTATATTTCAAATAAACACTGTTCTTTTGAACTTTCTATTCATCAAAGAATCCTAAAAAAAAATATTGTACACAAATATTTTGTACAATTGTAAACAATAAATGTTTCTTGAGCAGCAAATTGACATATTAGAATGATTTCTAAAGGATCATGTGACACTGAAGACTGGAGTAATGATGCTGAAAATTCAGCTTTGTCAAGACAAGAATAAATTACATTTTAAAATATTTTCAAATAGAAAACAGTCATTTTAAATTGTAATAATATTTCACAATATTACTGTTTTTACTGTATTTTTAATTAAGTAAATGCACCCTTGATGAGCAGATGAAACTTCTTTTAAAAACATTAAAAATATTACAGATCCCAAACTTTTGAGCGGTAGTGTATGTGTGTGTATATATATATATATATATATATATATATATATATATATATATATATATATATATATATATATATATATATATATATATATATATATATGTATGTATGTATATATATACACACACCTATATTGTGTAAACAAACATTTATGTTAGATGCACTTAATCATAATCAATCGATTTGACAGCACTAATATATATATATATATATATACTGTGACATATTATACCCAACAATTCTTCATACAGTGGACTACCAGTAAAATTGATACAAATTTGGAACCACAAATTATTCAGACACTTTGACCTGACCATGTTTTGCTTAAGTGTTATCTGACATAATTAAGATAATTTTTTCTGACACAGTTTAACTCTGAGATCTTGTCATATTTTATTACCTTTTTTTAAAAAAACTATAATGAATAAACTGAATTAATGAATGAAATGTTAAAGATGTCTGAATAAATTTTGATTTTATATATACAGATGACTTTTTTAATGGCAGTTTAGGGTTAAAAAAATGCTAGGATTGTCCTGTTGTGCATGAATTAAACTGCACTGAAATAAGTGTTTGAAAAGGTTAGCACAGTTTAATTTCTAGGAACCAAAAGTGCCCATAGATAAAGAAACACCCATATTTGTTTTCTTGGCTCCGCGAGCGTTTCTGCTGCAAATGAAGTGTGGGGGAAGTGCGTCTAGGTCTGAAGGATGACATCATCTTTTGAGTACAGCTTTTAGCTTGTAAATGAGTTTTCCCTCCATATTTTCTTTCAAAACACCATATCTAAATGTGATCGTCCATAAGCACATTAGCGTAGCGAAGGAGCCCGATACCATCAAACGATTGTAGACAGTCCCATGTCAGATGACCTTTGACCCTTTAGAGTGAACTGATAAAGGGGCATTGGAAACATAAAGAGGCTGAGAAAATGTATGTAAAGCGTTCATTTAGACCAAGATGCATCTCAGATTTCAGCTTAAAAAGTTGCGACGGAAGCAGCTGCTAGCGTTATTCCCCGACCCACATTTCAAAGGCACCGTTCCAGCCTTTACATATCAAAACAGTGTTATTTAAGCAAACCCAGATATCCCGCGCTGGAGGGAGACTTTGGCATAAGCAACAATGCTACTTGTAGCTCATTTGATCTTTCGTCTTGATTTGATAGAAGCTTCTGTTGAGGTTCATTCTGTGAGTTTTCGTGCTCTGAGCTCATATGAGTATGGGTATACTTTCAAAAGAACTGTTTTTTTTAATTTATTATTGTTTGTTTGTTTTTGCCCGGTTTGCATGAGAGAATATGATTTTTTTTTTTCTAATTCTTCAGCGTGGCACTGTTGTTGTCTTGAAGTATTTGTTGAAAATCCCTTGTGGATACATGTTCGACTGACTGAGTATAATTCCTGTCCATTTCCAAAAAATTCTAAATGCATATTCCTTTTAATTCATCATTGTGGATTTAAATTGATTTTGATCATTGCAAACAAGATGTTGAATTGGAATGACCAGAGGAGAAATTTACATAATTGACCCCCCCTGCTCCCCAGTTTATTTATTCATTTAGTTATTTATAAATAACTAAGACAGTATAAATCTAAGTTAATTACTATAAATCTTTAAAACACTAAAGGTCTTTGTCCGAAATTCTCGTCTAAAATTTTTGCACGTTAAAAAATAATACAACGTCAATCATGTTTACACACTGCAGTGCTTCCCACACATAGACTTTACTTGGGCGGGCCGCCCAGGTATAATAACGGCCGCCCAAGTATATTTGGAGACACATTTTTGTGTCTTTTGTGTATTTTTATCCTCTTATACTTTTATATCCGCCTGAGATAATGAAACCATTTGTTTTGAACCTGCTCGTTATGTGTGCGTCAGAACCGTTTACTCCCGCTGACATTCCCGTGTGCGCAGCATTTTTCAAAGTCACAAGGCGGCGCTGTTGCACATTCTACAAGCTCGCGCAACAGCGCTTCAGACTGCTTCAAAGTGATTCTCAATCAATGAAAAGCGCAGATTTATGCCAAGCGATTGCTAATGAACTCAAGTTGATGAATTATTACAATGTCTACTTTATGGCCATTATATAAAATGTTTTAGACGATTGTAAGATCAGCCTGCAATAGTACAGACATTTCAAAATAAGAGTTCCTTGTGTATTTCGGGCTTGTTTATAATTAAAAGTCACACACTAAGTTTTTTCTTTTTCTTTTGGGCATTATTGGTATTTTGGTTACACTATAAATTGTATTTAATTTGATTTCCATTTAATTCATAGTAAATTATTGTAGTCTCCCCCACAGGAATAAAAGACTAAGAACATTATTTGACACATATATTATTAATTTTATACATTTTACTAGTAAAATCTGTGACCCATTCACTGAGAGAGACACTATATGACAGTAAGGAGAACATAGGAAAAGGAGAACCATTTAAATGCTGTAATTTTGCATAATTTACAATGCATAATAATGCATAATATTAGTATGTAATTAAATGTAATAGTATGCTATGTAATTAAAATTAATTTCAATAAATAAAAATCACACACTATTTGTTTGTCACATGTAGCAGACAACTTTTGTGCCGTGGGTAATAGGAGGATTTTTCACCCGGCTACCACCGCAAGTATATTTCAAACCTGTGGGAAGCACTGCACTGCCTCCAAAAACGTTCATCTGTTTAAAAAAAAAACATTTTTTTGCATCCGTAGCAAGCCTTTTGATAGGTGTTTTGACCATTCAGAGCCACCGTACAAGCAAAATCCAGAATGGCGTCTGACAAGTTGATTCACTTCGTCTCGCAGCACGAAGCACTGTATGACAAAGTGCACTAGCAAAGCATCAAACTGAGCCACTGACATCCTGAAGTAAACTTTTAATCGCTCGGGATAATCCCACAGTCTCTCTCCTTCCTCTCTATGCAATCTCAGGATTGGATGGTTTCAATACTTCCTCTTTCTTTTTCTCTTTTTAAGAAGAGAGAGGACAACAAAATTATCCTCACTGCTTGAAGACTCCATTTTTACATTGTAAAATATATTTAAATGGAAACAGTTATTTTAAAGGTCCCGTTTTTCGTGGTTTTTTGAAGCTTTGATTGTGTTTATAGTGTGCAATATAACATGTGTTCATGTTTCGCGTGTAAAAAAACACAGTATTTTTCACATAATTTACTTATCTGTATACCGCTGTTTCCACTGTCATAAAAACGGGCTGATGACTTCCTTGTTCTATGAAGTCCCTCCTTCAGAAATACGTAACGAGTTCTGATTGTGCCAGCGGTTCCTGTGTTGTGATTCGACAGCAGTTTAGCGCTCCTTGCCCGGAAAGGTCGCGCCTCTTACCATAACGTGGAGATGCACGCGCTCAGTGTTATTGTAAACATGTCTTTAATTTTACCTTATCAATTTGAGCCGGAATCAGACCCGGTGATTGGACTGCGGGATGAAAATAACAGCGTTTCGACGACATGGCGACAAACACACTCTACAAACGCAACTCTTGTGTATTCCTGTGGGCGGAGGTTAGTCAAAAAACTGTTTTAGTGACGCCATTAAAGAAGGAAGTAGAGGGATGTAGTCCAAACTGGCCGTTCGATGTAGGCGACTTCTGTTAAATGAAATATCTCGCTTGGCATTGAACTTTGAGCTTTAAAATTTTACAGATTTTATTTATACTCTAACAACAACATTACACACTAACTAAAGTTTGAAACATGGGATCACGAAGAACGGGACCTTTAAATTGTGATAATATTTCACAATATAACTGTTTTCACTGTATTTTTGATCAATACAGCCTTCGTGAGGACAAAAGACTACTTTCAGAAACATAAAAAAATTACTTTTTGAATGATAGTAATTTCATAAAATATATTTTTCTTTATTTGAACATTAAAAAATGCAAGTGGTTTTGCATTCTTTACATTCTTCAGTTCAGATTTGCATCCTGCCCGTCACCTCAGTTCACTTCGAGGAATTGAATGGCACACATTCCTGACATATACTCAGGTCAAGTCTGCTATTTTTTTCTCTCCTTTTTTCCAATTGAATGAACTGCATCAGGAAACCTGCAAAGCATAAATGCATTCCTCCACCTTTGGGGTTGCCATAGCAATGATCAATTTGGGTCAGTGTGTGTGTGTGTGTGTGTGTGTGTGGTATGAGGTTTGGCGTGTGGGAGTGTTGTCAGCCACTCTTACACATGCCCCGCATGGAACGCTAATATGTTGGCTCGCCTGATTGGCTGCTGGTGCTGGGGGCTTTTATTAATGGCACAAGGCAGTCGGTAGGCAGAAAATTGGTTGGGCTGTAATTTCACATGCACAGACATAGATGTTCCAAATACGTTGATGATTATGCAATAAACAGTGTTACTCATCGGAATATCAAGGTTTCTTTAAAAATAGAAGGTTCTATGTAGAATCCTGAGGGGTTCTGTCAGGCACTTCATGGGATCTTATATGGATTTAGTTTAATTAATTATTTTTAAATTAATTTGTAATGTTAATGAAATTTTATCAATTAAACACCCAGTAAACACACTATATCACTTGAAAAATTTAAAATATGGAAGTATTATTTAATCACTTAAGAAATTTCTCCTTTTATAGAAACTTTTTGGCATAAAGCCTTCTTTAAAATTTAGTCAAAAACATTAGGTTTCTATATAGAAGCCCAATGAACTTTTTTTCTAAGAGTTTATGTAACCTTTCAAATGTTAATGTACAATAGTGTCCAAAAGTGATGTTCAGCGTAGGAAAATCAATCTTCACACTTTATTTGGTTAAAGATTGTGTGAGAATATTATGTAGTTGTGCTTGTTTTATTTGTGATAACACAGAAATATGCCAAATTGTGTCGTCATTTTTTATTTTTTTTATTTTTTTTTTTGTCACATGCAAAATCAAGAGAGGACCCATGAATATTAATATTAATAACTGATTATATTGTAGTCAATGTGTGCTTTTTCCTATGAGCTTTTTTTTATTTTCTGTGCATTTTTCTACATGCATCTTGTCAGATTAATACCTTTAGTGTTTTTCCCCCTTCATATTAAATGTAAAAAATTAAAATATTTCCCTTATATTTTGATCGTTTAATGGAACTTGTAGGTATGTGTACTGTATGTGTACATTATATATAAAAATATTATTTTAATTTTATTTTTTGCCTTTATGAGACAGAACACTGGTCAGATTTGAACCTGGCTTTTCTTGAGTCCATCAGTTATTTATATGTTGTAGACATAAATCTAATTAGTGTAAAATGTAGATATCTTAACAATTGTTTCCAATGGAAAACATCTGTAGTTTAACATCTTGCACGCTGAAAACTGATGAAGTGTGTTTTGCGAGTAGATTATGTGTTTTGTGTGTGCAGATTTAGAAACAATTTATATTTCCATTCCTCTATCATCTTTTTTCTCCCTTTGAGAGTATTAAAAAACAATCCCGCTTGTGGTTTTTAAAGACTTTGCCGTAAGGTTCTGTACCCATTACTTCATGACCACAGTGGCCGAGCTTGTAAACGAGCTTCATGCTGTTTCCATTATTGCCAATAAGTGACACATTTAGACCTTTGAAAAGGAAAACGTGGTGATTCAGAGAAGGACTGATATAAAGCACATGAGACACGCAACATGATTGAAGCACTAATGGAGCGCAAGTTAAAGGAGGGTAAAAGTGTAATTAAGACCCAAATCAGTTTATTTATGGTCAAATTCACAATTGTTTTTTTTTTTTTTTTTTTTTTTTTTTTAAACTGAAGTAGAGGACTTGAGGTCTTCCTCTGGACTGTATCCTGTTTTAATGTAATTTATGCACCCCAAACTTGTAATTAATATTTCATTACGGCAGTGTTCTCTAAAATCATCATAACTAGCTTTGTTTACAGCTCTGAAGTTACAGCCAACACTTTCCATGAATAAGGTACGCTTTGTAACATCACTTTTTCCTACCATTAAAGACACAAATCCCATCTGGTATTTAATTCCCTGTTGTAAAAAACAATTTTTAATCATTAACAATCATGTAACATCCTATAAACTGAAAGTAACCACATTTGCACCCTTTCTACAGCATGATGGGATGGTAAATCTCACTCCATTTTCTCAATTTTGCACAAATTAATTGTGGTGTCAATCTCAACTTCTTCTTTTTTTTTTTTTTTTTTTTTTACCTTGTTACCCAAATTGTGTCAATAATCAAAAAAATAATTAACCCCTTAAACCTGAAGTTTTCCTAAACCTGAATAATCATATTTTTTCAAAACTACTGCCTTGATCAACACAAAATAGGTGTCATTTGAAAGTCTAAACTTTACAATCCCTTTACAATTAGCCAATTTGATTAACTCCTAAGTAGGATGTATATGTAATACTATGTAATACATGTATATATATATATGAAATACTTTTTTTTTGTACTATGTACTGTAATAAATTAAAAACATCATACATCCCAGGTAGTCATGTGTCATATGTCATTTAACACTCTGAGGTCTGAGGTATCGCCGGCGATACCACTGCGGTTTATTTCTTACCAGTGTGAAAGAGACTCAAAATACTTCATCAATGTTGCACATACAATTAAGAGTTATACACCATTTTAATCTGTGGAATATCTTCTTTTATTTGTGTAAACAAAATGTTGTGCTTTTTGTAAAATAAAGAAAACTAACAACGAACAAGCGTGATCTCTCGTCTCCCTCTGAACGAAGTCCAATCTGATAGTTCTCAGAAAATGAACTGTAACTTAGTGAATACTAATGATACAAAAATGAGACTTATATCTAAAAAGACGTTAAGATGTCAGGTTTTAAATCTTGTAAGTCAAATCGAAAACAAAAATTCTGTGTTTATGTAATCTGTATGAAAAGCGAGCCATGTCAGAAGTCCGTGATTCAGCTCATTATCCGCTAATGCGGCCACGCCCACGGAGCCAGCGCTATTCAGACGCAAATTCAGTCAGTACATGCATACATCGTCTCAATCGTGTATTTATTGTCTTGAAAAGTGTTTTGAATAGCCATAGTTAGCGATCTCTGGCCTCTGTTAGTTCAGTTCCTGGAGAGTCACATGACCTGTTCTTCTTTAGATAAATTTGTGGACTAAATGTGTACAGAGCGCCCTCCAGCTGCAAGTATGAATTGAAAACACAGTATCCAGCGCTCATAGTGATGACAATAAATACTGAATAAATATTACTCCTCTGTATAGAAAATTGACAAATATATGAGAATCCATCCATATTTCTCTAAATGTGCATGCTTTTAAGCTAAAAGCCTACATGAAATGCCATAGAGGTACATTATATTTTAAAGAATATAATAGAATACCATTATTTTAAATTGTAATAATATTTCACAGTATTTCTATTTTTTTTTTTATGTTTGATATACACCATGATGAGCTTGACATGATCACAGAGGGTTTTTTCACAGCCTACCTGACTGAAAGGCCTCATTATTATGCAAGTCATTTCAGGTCATTATTATGGTATCACGGAGTAGAATGCAACAACCATAATTGTTTTGGGCTTTGACTACTTTGAACTTGTGCGAGTTTTTGTACATGAAGCCCCGCAAGACCCATATGTAAATAACATACAGATGCAGCATTTATGTCACATTTTCATTTGTAAATTCATGAAATGTGCTTGTGGAAAGTGGCTCATTATTATTTACAGCAGATTATCATGATTAAAATGAGTCCAAAATCAACATGATTCATTGTGTCGATCACAAGATATTCCTCACGGAGTTATGACACATAAAACTCCACAGGCACATTAGCAAAGTAAAATCAAATGTAGCTTTCAGGTGATATTTTTGGCTTGTAACTTCATGAAACATGCTGCGATCGTGGAAAATGGCACACCATTACTTACAGTGGATGCTCCCGATTGAAATGAGTCCAAAATCAACATAATCCGTTGTGTCGATCATGAGATATTCCTCACGGAGGGCAAACAATTTTAAAAATGCCTTCTGGGTGTCAAGGACTAAACAAAAAGCCTACCTTGATTCTAAATGCTGTAACTTTTGATTACTATCACTACAACATTTGAACTTCACAGAAAAGAATTTTCCTCCTACCTTATTTCCTTCCTGAGTTATTGCATGTCAAATAAGAAAGATATGTAAAATTATAATATCTTATCATTAGTTTCTCAGCATGAGAATGTCCAAATGTTTTTTTTTTTTTCTAAAAATTTAAAACGTTTTCCATCAATACCTACCCTTTGACTCTTCTTCCTTTGCTTTTGGAGTTATGAGTCTTTACTTTTGTGTATGTCACTCAGAAAAAACAACTCTAGAAATGCCTTCAGGGCATAAAGGGTTAAATATGTTTAATTTAATTTATGGGAAATATAAGTATTAAAAATATTTACTCACATTTACTCACCCTCAAGTTGTTCCAAACCTGTATGAGTTTCTTATTTTATTTTATTTTATTTTATTTTATTTTATTTTATTTTATTTTATTTTATTATACTTTATTATTTTATTTTATTTTATTTTATTTTATTTTATTTTATTTTATTTTATTTTATTTTGTTTTGTTTTATTTTGTTTTGTTTTGTTTTGTTTTAATTTTATTTTATGCTAAAAAATAACATTCCCACAAAATAAATATAAAATAAATAAAAATAACTTGTATAATATTTGTGACCCTGGACCTCAAAACCAGTCATAAGGGTCTTTTTTTTTTTTTTTTTTGTACTTTCCATTAAATGGTTTGTTAGGATAGGACAATATTTGGCTGAGATACAACTATTTGAAAATTTGGAATCTGAGGATGCAAAAAAGTCAAAATATTGAGAAAATATTGAGTTGTCCAAATGAAGTCCTTTAGTAATGCATATTACTTACAAAAATATTTTTTTATATATATTTTTGGTAGGAAATTTACAAAATATCTTCATGGAACATGATCTTTGCTTTATATCCTAATGATTTTTGGCATAAAAGAAAAATCTATAATCTATAATCTACAAATATACCCATGTCACTTATGACTCATTTTGTGTTCCAGGGTCACATTTAGTTTGACGATCAGTGTTTACTGTATTTGCAGTTTCAGGCACCCTCAAATGCTGTATGGGTAAGAGTGAACTGTCCGAATCTATGATTCTAAAACTTTCGCTGAAACTGTCGTTACCAGTTACAGCTTGTTTGGCGAGTGTTTTGCAGTGTCATAAAAAGTAAACTTGATGAACTCCACATTCAATCATTTCACTGGTAATATCTTCAAACCAATTACAGCAAGTATGCTGTGTAACAGCATAGGATCTATATTTAGATATAAAGCGAAATAAGTCACAGTTGTTGGCTGTTAGATTCCTCTCAGTGATTTGTTTATAGTCTGTAGCGATCGTTCATCTGTCATCTCCTCAGATGGAGCCATCACTCTGCATTAGATGAGTCCTTAATATATGTGGCAGCAGTTTGGAGGCAAACATGGTTTAAATCTTCTCTTGGATCTGCTGCTCAGCAGCATAAAAGTGCATTATTAGTGCTTGATGTTGGCTAGTTTCAAGCTATGGTAACTCTTTGGTACATTTCTGGTCTGTTGAGAACTGAGCCAGTTTGACTTTGAGCAGTTTGAGATTTATATCTCCAAGTTGAACAATTGTAAGAGTTCGGTGTTCTATTTAAGCTTGTCTGCAGCTCCCTTTTGTTCTTATAATGCAATGTCGGCCTCTTTTTGAAATAGAAATATTGAATCAGTTCACTTATCTTTGCTTTTGAAATTGAATGTCGTCTGCGATAATAGCTGGCGGGAAAAAAGAAACTGCTAGTCTTGGCTTTTTTCACTAATTTACACTCTAAAAAATTGCTGGGTTAAAAACAACCCAAGTTAGGTTGAAAATGGACAAACACAGCGATTGGGCTGTTTTAACCTAGTGAATGGAAACCTAGTAATATTGTTTTAACCCAGCAGATGGGTTAAATATTTGCCCAACCTGCTGGGTAGTTTTATTTAACTCAACTATTGTTTAAAAATGACTGTATTGCTTGCTTAAAATGAATTCAAAGTATGTTGGAAATGAACATTTATTAATAATTTTAATGAATAATAATTCAACAATAAACATTTATTAAATTGCTTATTAATAAATGTTCACATTTTGATTATTATTGATGCCTCTAATAAGTATGTGTCTGATTTTTAATTTTCAACCTATTTTGGGTTCATTTTAAGCCTGCCATATAGTCATTTTTAAACAGTAGTTGAGTTAAATAAAACTGTCCAGCACATTGGGCAAACATTTAACCCAACCGCTGGGTTTGTCCATTTTCAACCCAACTTGGGTTGTTTTTAACCCAGCATTTCTTAGAGCGTAAGATTTTATGTTACGTACACTGGTCAAAAAATTATTTATACTGACATTTTGCGTGTTAAATTAATGATTTAATTTATTTGACAGTACAGTTTTTCTCGATTGCTTAAACACATTTCTTGAAACTATGCCTCATATTCTCAAAATAGTAAACTCAAATCCATAACGTCTCACCCAATTCCCTAAACATCCTATTTTCAGGTCAAAATGAAGCTCGACACTCAAAACTATTCACTCTTGCTGAAAAGCCAAACTTTGCCCTCAGACATGACACACACATGCCCTCAAACACACACACACTACAACATAGTCTTACACACTGGCACAATAAATTCAAAACAATACTACAAAAACAAAAACGGTAATAAGTTGTGTTGCTTGTGGTTCTCCCCATTAAGGAACTTTTCACATGATGAACACATGTATATATATTTGCACATTTTTTATTCCTTAATGTATTGTACAGTACAATACACCAAACAACAACAAAAAATATTCTGCCCCAGCATCACATCAGGCCAGAGAATCTCGTCAACATCACAGACTGCACTGGCCCTATCAAGGCACCGTGGGAAAATCCTCATGCATGCCTGATCCACCCCTGGCACACATCAACTGAAATGTCTAGTCAGGCTTCTTCCGTTCCATCGTTTCTGTGTCCTACAAAAATAGAAGTACTGATTACTGTAACTGTAACATCCTTTTTACAAAACTGAAGCAGACAGAAACTCTATCTGTATGTAAGGCAATTTGATGCATGTGTTGTTCCGAACCTGCATAAACTGAATCGGCCTCTTTTATCTATCTATCGAAGGTTCTGATTGGTGTGTGTTCAGTTTTGACTTCCACGTGGGTAACCGTGTGCTAATTGAGCTCAAGCTATGCTGACTTGAGTGAACAATATTGAATGCTAGTGCTTTCTAAATGACAACATGGTGTAGGCAATGAGAAATGAAGGGATTTGTGTGTAGAGTTTTGCAGTGACAGTTCAACAAATCTGACTCATGTGTCAAAACAGGGGAATAGTGTTTATAGTTTAGGGAAATGGGTGTGCTTTTTGATAAATGGCATTATGGAAATTTTAGTTCAAAGGCCTGGTTATAGTGTTTTTTATAGCAATCGAGAAAAACTGTAAATACTGGCTAAAACATGGACGACATTGTATGTTGTGAATGCTGATAACTGCATAATCAGTATATTTGGCATTGGAATAATAATGTGGTATAAAATGAAATAAAATTTGTGCAGTGATCTGATTTCTGAGTTTAAGAATGTAATTCTTGAGAATTAATCATCCACCTATTAGCACACAGCACTCTAGATGAGCATATCACACATTTGCATTTGAGAGGTTGAGCAGTTTATCAACAAACAGGTGACCTGTGCTCAGAAAACACTGCAGCCCACTGTCCAACTGTGATCTTGCCAAGTGCTCAGGCTTCTGTGGTTCATAACCGTGCAGTGTGATTTGTGATGTTTTCGTACCTTCAGGCCGTTGACTCAGGAGGAGATCGCCCAGAGAAGAGAACTGGCCAGGCAGCGGCACGCCGAGAGACAAGCTGCCAATCAGAGTGCAGAAAGCCCCGGGTCAGCTGATGCTGGAGGTACTTCCACCCCAGCAGCCCCGGCCACCGGTAGCGTCACAGGCAAGATCTGCATCTGTTTAATGATGTGTGTGTGACAGTGAATGAGTAAAAGAGTCGTAAAATTATTGTGATATGTTCATTTATTTGACTGTACCTAGGGACATTTAAAGAAGACCATGCCCTTTTTACAAAGTTTTTTTTTTGTTTTTTTTGTTTTTGTTTTTTAGGGTATCCTAGAAGAGGTTTTAATGTTCAAAAACATTATTTTTCACATACTTTACATTGTTATTTATTTTATTATTTTATTATTTTAATTATAAAATTATTATTGAAAAACCGATTTTGCCCTGCACAAAAAATGTTAAACTTTGACAAAAAGTAATTTGTATTGTTATAATTGTGATTTCATAACATTTAGATATGAATCCAACTGAAAAAAAAACTTGTGAAAAGACATCTTTCAGTCATTCAAATAGCACATAGCAAATAGTGGAGCTCTGCAGCCATCTACTGGTAAAAATGTTTTTTTTTTTTTTTTTTTTTTTTTTTTTTTTTTACTTTTATAACTGCAATTTCCAAAAGATGAGCAAAAATCTTACACTAAACCATGTCAAATTATCCATGTTATCCACATGAATGAAAGTTAGAAATCTGGGCCTTTTATAAAGTGAACTTTACATAAAAAGCTGCTTTTGCATAAAAACCTATTTAAAAAAATATTTTTTAATTTATTTATATAAATTTAAAAGATATCACAAATCCTCCAAAAACTGCAGAAATGTTGAGTAAAAACATTAATAAACAGAATAAAATTACATTGTTTTTAAAAAAATATATTATATTGTTACAAAATTGCATTTTGTTGCCGGGGTCTCCAGAGACCCCGAAGACCACGAGTGTAGTCCCTTAAATGAAGACCGCACAAGGGACCGCACATGACGACACATGCTAGTGGATGAGTTGAATCAACTCCACAGCAACTACATAAATTTATCCACTAACCATTCAGAAACGTCCAGTTTCATTCTAAAAGTTGTAACTTCTTCCTGAGTCTCTCCATCAGTGTCGACTCCGGTTTGAACAATGTAAGGCTGAACACCGTTACTGACAATCCTCATTTTGGCTGCGTGAGATTCTCCAGCTTTGTTGTTGTTGAGCTGTTAAAGCTCCGCCCTCTTTTGGAAAGGGCGCATTCAGCTCATTTGCATTTAAAGGGACACATACAAAAACTGCGTGTTTTTGCTCACACCCAAATAGGTTCAAATTTGTCAAGCTATAATAAATGATCTGTGGGGGATTTTGAGCTGAAACTTCACAGACACATTCTGGAGGCACCAGAGACTTATATTGCATCTTGTAAAAAGGGCATTACAGGTCCTCTTTAAAATAGGAATATTGTGACATGTTCATTCCCAGAAGAAAACTCAAGACTACAATGGAGCATTTCAGGGAGTTCAGAAACAGTGACACTGATATAGAGAATATCTTTGTGCTTTGCAGACCTTTTCCATGCTCAAACAGCAACATTACACACTAAAGAGAGATGGAAATGTAAATATTGTATATTTACTCTGAAGTATTCATCATTTTTATTTTGTATGGTTGTGTGTTGTGCAGATGCTCTGTGTGCGCAGACAGAGGCTCTTTCGGTCAGACCTGCAGTGGAGGAGGATAACAAAGAGCATTTTGTGGCCTTTGCACGAGTCTACAGCGGTGTCGTCAGAAAAGGCCAAAAGGTGTTTGTGCTCGGACCCAAATACGATCCGTCACTGGCGCTCAGAGCGGTGAGCAGCTGTTTGTCTGTCTTAATAACTGCAGACGGTTTCCTTATCCAAGAATTAATGCAATTCATAACATAATCATCACACAATTAATAATCCTTAACCCTGGTGAACTTGAACTCGGGTAAATGAACTGCCTCGTTCGGGTTCATTTCCAATTAATTTCCTCATGTTTGAGCTGTCTGGAGATAATTATTACATTATTACCGAGAAACTATTAGAAGACTCATACAACTGAGACATTCGTTGAAGAATCAGAGACGAATTTGCATAAAACTCCTCCGTCATCAGCCATTAAGAACGTTTTCACATTAAGAGCGGAAGAATCCACTTAAACAAAGGTGATTCAGGGCTGCTAGGTTTGATCAAAAAATTGCAATGATTTTGACACTTATTAATATTTTTAACTGAAAAAAAAAAAAAAGATGGATGGATGGTTTCCAATTCACTGCTCCCTATTTATCACGTATCCAGTCTGGTAATATGAGTCCTAATGCTGATGTGGGATTTTTGTTGATCATTTTCTCCTTCAGCTTCCTGAGGGTTGTTCAGTAGCTGATGTTTTACCCAGCGTCCCCCACATGGCCTGCTGTACCGTGGACAGCCTCTACCTGCTGATGGGCCGCGAGCTGGAAGAACTGGATGAAGTTCCCTCAGGAAATGTTCTCGGTAGGTCGTCTGTTTTCATCTGTGTTCCTCTTCATGGGTTCCAGATGGGTTCGTTTTTTTGAATTCTGCTTTTGGATTATAGTTCAGTTTCAGAGTGACTTTCACCTTTGATCTTACTTCTCAAAGACAAAACTCTATTTCTGGTTATTTTTTGTTTGATATATGGCTTTTCATGGTCGAATTCTGCTGCAGTTAGGCCAAAATGCAGTTACATAGTCATGAGATTAGGTTTCAAACCTAAAATGATGCCATAGTATTTATTTGTTTATTTATTTTTTATATGTACTATAATAATGAAATTATAGTAAGATTCCATTTGATTTCCCTTATTTGAATGATTGAAATTTTAATTGCACAATTATTGTGATTATGTAAAATAATTGCGATTAAATCAGACCGTTAATCAATAATCACAACAGACCTTTGTGCAGTGTACAGTTCTTCTTATAAATGTTGCCAAATCTAGTGAATTTTTTTTTTTTTTTTTTTTGTTCCCTCAAAAACATTCATCATAGCACATGGTGCTTTGTAAATACCAAAACTCTTGAAGTTGTGTAAAGCTAGACAATAAAGATTGGAGCTTGAGATTTTCTCTGTGAGTACATGGGTCTTTAGTGAGCTTTGCAGAAGATCTTTTTTTCACAGGGTCATTCTGTTTGGAGTAGCCTAGGGTAAAGTATCTTGTTCAAGGGCACAGTACTGGTGTGTAATTGTTTGCTTCTTGCACGACTGAACTAGTAATCTTCTTGTCAATACAAGAAGTTTATATCCTGTAATTCTGACTTTATAACTTGCAATTGCGAACTGTGAGATAAAAAAACCACAATGACTTTTTTTATTCTGTGGCAGAAACAAGCTTCCAACAAACTTGCTGTCTTAGTTTTTGTATATATATATATATATATATATATATATATATATATATATATATATATATATATATGAACAAAAACTAATAATTTTATAATATAATTTACAAAACAGTTAGTTTCTGTCCTTGATTTATATCAATAGTAGCTTTTATTCACGATAAAACACAACTATGATCGCTTCACCCAACGGTTCTGTGTATCATTACACGACACCCTTAGCAACCACTCTTAGCAACATAAACTGTTTGTTCTCAATTGATATTGTTCATTGAAGCTTACTGTATTACGCAGAAGAGTGTTGTGAGAAAGGGATTGATTGAACGAGTTTATTATTTGCATTCAGATTTTGCATTTTCCTTCAGGTCAGTCCTATGTTCATAACAAAAAAACGTCCGATGTAATATCTTGTCCTTTTAACACTTAAGGGGTTTTCCCGTGACTGACAGCGCTAGTCAAAGCATTTGTCAGTTGTGTCTTGTTCTGTGTTCACAACAATTCAGTCTTTTCAATGTAAAAATCTTTGCTACTGTCTGACACACTCATAATGACAGTCTTTGCCGCCATCTACTGGCGTATTAATGTAACTTTTGTTGCTGTTCACGGTCAGGGACTATTTTTTATCCGGCGGAAGGAAGGCTTTTAGTGAAAGTTTACTTCATGAAAGTTGCATTGATACATATTTCTGGCTTTAATATTTGTATTGTGTGGTAACCATTTTATAAAAGCAATAAGGTACTCGAGGCTAGTGCTGTATCATGAATAAGTCACAGCTGAAGAGCGTTTATATTTATATATATATATATATATATATATATATATATATAATATATATATAATTGAACCTTAAAATAATGGTTATTTAATATAATTTATTTCTTTGATTATTTATTACTTTGCTTAATATTTTTGAGGAAAGCATTTATTTGAAAAAAAAAAAATGGTAACACTTTACAATAAATTTTCATTAGCTAAGAATTAACAATAATTCAACAGCATTTGTTAATCTTAGTTCATGTATTGTTTTTGTAAGCATTAGTTTATGCACCGTGAACTAACATGAACAATGAACAGCTGGATTTCTATAAATATTGTAACAAATGTATTGCTCATTTTTAGTTCATATTAGTTAATATATGAACTACTGTTAACAGATAAGATGACAAGGTGACTTTTGTATAGTGTTATGGATGTTTTTTTTGTTTGTTTTGTTTTTGTTTTACAAAGCAGAAGTCTTTATTGACACTTTTCTGGTCATTTAATGCATCCTTTCAAAAAGAAAAAAAAAAAAAAACTTTTGAATGCTAGTGTGTATATAGAGCATTCAAAATAAATACCTTAAAAGGTTCCATTTTGGTCTATCACCTGCTTCAGAAGTCAGTTGCCTACAGTGTGTAGACAGGAAGGACTCTCTAGGTTTTGGAACAGAGTTTTAATGTGGCTCCATAAACAACCAGTGATGCTTGATTCTATCAAGAGACGAAAATTATTCTGGGGGTAGTTTTGACTTATAGGAGTTTGTTGCCCTGGCAACATGGGTTGAATTGAGACATTTTGGCAGATATTTTTCATCATCTCTGTTTTGTCTGTGTTTACAGTCACAAATGTTTCAACACCAAATATGCATCAAAGTAGGACCAAAAATATCCCGAAGGCTTTAGCTCAAAATACTTAAGTTCAAAATGACGACTTGGTTCAGCAATTCCTGACCAACCCCCCCCCCCCCCCCCATTCTCGTAAGTTGCCTTCAGCCTCAACAAACACAAATGATTACACACGGCTACGGCTTTCTTCAGAGTGCTGTTGAACTCTTCACACAGGCAGCTTGTGTCATGTAGTCTTCAGACCACCTCCTAATGATGACTTGTTTTGTTAGAGACATCGCCTTGAGGTTAGCCCATGCCACGGTTTTCATATTCTCCTCCTTATTAGCTCGTTAATAAACAATAATTATGTGTCATCATAAAAACATAATTACAATGCCTAATAATCTGTCAAGGTACAGAGAGCAGTCAGCAAAGTAATAGCAACATCTGCAAACTGGATTTGTGTCAAAACAAACATCCACTTAGTGGTCCTGAGCTTCACACACAGATGATAGAGTCCCACCCTCACTCGCCCAAAGTCAGCAGCCCTGGAACGTCCCAACACACAGGAATTCAAGAAGAAAATATGAAAATACAGGCACAGGCCAGTGTCTCTAGACACAAACAACACTAGTGGTCCGATATATTGGCCGATATTTGGCGTACATTAAATCTTATTAAAGTTCCAAAAGTTATTCAGTCAAGAGCAGTGAGTGATTTTTCTTTCCTTTAGTTGTTTGATTAACACTAAGGACACAGACAGTAGCAGGAATATTAGGCTGCTTTCACTTTAAGAGCTAATGCACGGATCCAATATACTGATACCTGTTTTCTTTCTCAACTGTTTACGTTCACTTAAGACATGTTTTCAAGGATACTCACCAATACAGGCATTTTCAAACATAAGAAGATATGAAAGAGAGTATTCACATGCTTCCCACACAGCGAGTAATTAATTGAGTTTCCTTTTGCACTTGAATTAGTGCTGTCAAAATTAGCGTTAACGCATGCAATTATTTTTTTTCAGTTTATCACGCTAAAAATATTTAACGCAATTAAAGCAGCATCCATTTTTTTCCGTCATAATTTGGCTAGAGTTGCATTATATGATCACGCTGTTATTCACACAAATGCTTTTAAACCATTTAAGCGCCACAAGACAAACGAGAACACGCTGTCTGTGAATGTTGTCATGTGACACACACATGACTCGTGTGCACAGAAAGACTCACGCCAGTATAGAGTTCTCTTTTGCACTTGAACAAACAATAACACACAGAATTATGTCAAAATGCCAGTTTTATTGAGTATCCTCATAAGAGCAGTCTTAAATGAGTTAAATAAATGAACTTAAAGAGTTGTGAGAAAATGAGATGTGCATCAGATCCGCGTCATGTTCGGCAGCGGCAGCTCTTAAAGTGACAGCAGCCTAATAAACCAGTTGCTGTGATGATGTCTGTCATTAATGTTAATCACAGAACAAAGGTGTTACAAATTGTAGCATTAATAAGGATTAAATGTCCTACCTGTTAGACAGGCCACAGGTAAATATGACATTATAATGGGTTTATGTAAAGATTGTTTGTTCACTTAAATTAAAGCCTAATGTTGAAATTGATAGCTTTCATTTATACTGTAATGGTTAATGTCTATAATTAATGTTTAAAAAATATCTATTTCATAAAGACATCAGTACAGTATTAGTATCAGTGATACTGGCCTTCATTCATAAAAAGATGCAATTAAACAAGTATTTAAAATGTACTATCTTTAAGTTGTTTCTACATTAAATTAGAGAGTAACTATGAAATTGTTACAATATAAAAATATTAAAACCTCCATTGTTTTTAATTGTGATTAATTACATAAATAACGTGCAATGAATTAGTTAATTTATTTTAATCGATTCACAGCATTAGCTTGAATATTTCAGGCACTAGCAAGGTTTAACTAATAAAGTGGCCGGTGAGTGCATATATGAAGGTAGGAATTACAAGGTATGAAGGTATGTAAATAATAAATGATATATTTCAATGCAAAATTGGTTGCATGTATGATTTTTTTTTTTTTTTTTTTTTTGAAATGGAGATTTATACATCATCTGAAAGCTGAATAAATAATCTTTCCATTGATGTATGGTTTGTTAGGACAATATTTGACCGAGATACAACTATTTGAAAATCTAGAATCTGAGGGTGTAAAAAAATCGCCTTTAAAGTTGACCAAATGAAGTCCTTAGCAATGCATATCCACTCACAAAAATACATTTTTGATATATTTACGGTAGGAAATTTACAAAATATTTACTTAATATCCTAATGATTTTTGGCATAAAAGAAAAATCTATAATTTTGACCCATACAATGAATTGTTGGCTATTGCTACAAATATACCATTGTGACTTATGACTGGTTTTTTGATCCAGGGTCACATATGGTGTCTTATGTTATGCTCTGAACACTATAATGATGTGAAAAGAAAAACAAAAATCCCAAAACGTGTGTGTGTGTGTGTGTGTGGTGTGTGTGGGATTCCAGGAGGTTAAAGTCTGTTATTCTCTTATCAACAAACACCAGTGATACTTCACTAACCATCGGTTCTCAAACATTCCTAAACAACAGAGTCAGACTGCAGTGTAAGATCGATTGCATTTATTATCTGCTGTGGTCTTCACTTCAGCGGTACAGAGGCGCTCTGGCTTGTCATCTAACAGTGGAAGGTCTGTGTGATTCTCATCCAGGACTCCCATAGTTCTGAGTCAGCGTCCAGATAGAGGCAGGAGCAATTAAATCTAATTTATGATTCCCAGCGTTCCTAACGTCATAGATGTGTGTGCGAGTATGCGCTGATGAGGCTACTCTTCCATATCTTATTCCTCATTCCAAAACCTCTTTAATGCACATTTGCAATATTCCTATGTATATTAACTATATACCAAAGTGATCATTGGCACATTTCTGCTGTTATACAGTATATACTCTTTTACCCAACCAGTCGTGTTATATAATTTCTTTCAGTTATTAATAAATTTGGGTGCAAAATTGAACAGTTTTTTTTTTTTGGCACTTCCATTTATTCTTTCTGTGCAAAAATGTGTTATTTGATCTGTAAAGTTGTTTAATTTTTCTTTTTAACATTGCAACATCGTTTCTAGGCTGATGATATTCTGGTTATGCAACACAATTGCTGTGGGTGGATTTCTTTCCTAGTATGCTGTAGTATCATACAAAGTTAATGTGTTTACCAGCTTGACTTGGTTTTGACAGAAGTTGAAATATTGGATGTAAATTTACATAGACAGAGGTTAGTAACTGATTTTATCACACCAAGGCCTGTCTCGCACAGCTCGGCACCCGTATTAGCAGGTTGCATCATTCACGCTTCACATGTAACACTGCAAATATAGCCTTTTTTCCCAACTAATTGTGCTGATTTCACTATAAACCTATTTATCAACACACTCTTATGAAGCCAAATTAAATAATGGATCGAACTACTTTAAAAAAAAAAAAAAAAAAAAAAAAAAAAAGTGTTAAAGGATTAGTTCACTTCAGAATTAAAATTTCCTGATAATTTACTCACCTCCATGTCATCCAAGATGTTCATGTCTTTCTATCTTCAGTTGAAAAGAAATGAAGGTTTTTGATGAAAACATTCCAGGATTTTTCTCCATATAGTGGACTTCACTGGGGTTCAACGGGTTGAAGGTCCAAATGTCAGTTTCAGTGCAGCTTCAAAGAGCTCTACATGATCCCAGACGAGGAATAAGAGTCTTATCTAGAGAAACCATCAGTCATTTTCTAAAAAAATACAAAGTATATACTTTTTAACCACAAATGCTCGTCTTGCACTGCTCTGTGATGCGCCACACATTACGTAATCACGTTGGAAAGGTCACGTGTGACATACCCGAGCAAGTGTTTACAAAGCAATTGTGAAAAGACTAATTCAAAAGCTCTTTAAACAACGATGTCGGTCGATTTGAAGTTGGAGGAGAAAATGAGATGGAGTTTTTCGCCCTACCGCGGTACTTCCGCCTACGTCACGACTCGCGCGTGACCTTTCCAACGTGATTACGTAATGTGTGGCACATCGCAGAGCAGTGCAAGACGAGCATTTGTGGTTAAAATGTATATACGTTTTTATTTTTTTAGAAAATGGCTGATGGTTTCTCTAGATAAGACCCTTATTCCTCGTCTGGGATCATGTAGAGCTCTTTGAAGCTGCACTGAAACTGTAATTTGGACCTTCAACCCGTTGAACCCCAGTGAAGTCCACTATATGGAGAAAAATCCTGGAATGTTTTCATCAAAAACCTTCATTTCTTTTCAACTGAAGATAGAAAGACATGAACATCTTGGATGACATGGAGGTGAGTAAATTATCAGGAAATTTTAATTCTGAAGTGAACTAATCCTTTAAGTTTGATTTATTTTCCACATACTGTGACAGACAAAAATATTCAGCTAATCCTACTGAATCCAGTCGACATATATGAAGTTTATAGTTACACATTGGTGTTTAGGTTTGGTGTAAATTGATTACCAATTGGCCCATTCCTGATGACCTTTTTATATTATTTTTTTATATTATTTATTTTAATTAATGATAGAGTATGTGTGTTTGTGTGTGTGTGTACATATTATATTTAATTATTTGTAAAATGCATTGACGGACTGTTTTGTTGACGTGTTTTTTTCTATTTTTGGTTATATGCAGTTGTTTTTTATATTTGTCAACTGAATGGCTGAACATCTTGTAGATGAAAAGCTTATGTTTGGTTTCTGGTAATTAATGAAATAACTTTACAAGCGTATCGTGCTTGTAAACCAGTGACACTTGTATTGAGCTTTATTGGTAGTCATAGAATATTCATGTTTGAAGCATCAATTTTTATTGCCATGAAAGCGTATAACTAATGTATTAAATGCCTAGCTTACATTCTCAGTTTTGATTTAGCACCTTATTCAATTCCATTTTAAGTGTTTAGTTGCACGACAGAGCTTTCATATGGCTCTGGTCTCTCTGCAGTTTGTGTGGCGATACATTGACCGACTGCCCAGTCCTTGTTTATTTTATGAGATTTTAATAAATTATGAAGGAGGGGCACATTAATGTATCGATATGTTCGTCTAATGCCAGCTCAAGAGGGGAGTGCAGGCACTTGTCAATAAAACACTACGCTTTTGAGTGGACATTACTGAACACTGTTTCATAATTCAGTTTGAGCATCAGGCTCACGAACAGCAGTAACCAGATTTGAATTGTCTCAGTGAGCGATGCACGTCATTCAGATGGAGAATCAATGATACTGCATGCTTTCATAATGAAGATGACATGGAGGGCAGGTCAGGGAACATCAGCTCTCTGTGTAGGGCTGCCCCCTAACAGTCGACTAAACGTTAGTCGAAGAGAAGAGGCTTAGTTGTCGGTTCATTGCAGAAAAAAATAAAAAATAAAAAAATCCACAGAAAGTGCCGCATTCACGCAGTATATGATGGACAAATTGCTAATACGCCTGGTCAATGTGGTAATTATGTCGGGCAGGAAATGCAAATGTTTGCGACTTAAAACGATGAATGTTAGGCAAACCTTTGCCTAGATAAATGTGCGATATTATTAGGCGCATAATCAAGTGTTTGTGTGGAATATGGAAGCTAAATTAGTACCGCACTTACTGAATGACATTTAACTTCACATGCATTTATCTCTATAGAGTGCAACAGTCGGGTTCTAGAAGTGAAAACTTCATTCATTTTCTCCAAAATCAAATTGATAACTTATAAAGACAGCCCTACTGTGAGCTATGAGGTTGTTAATCCATAATATTTGCTTCGTCGTCAGTCAGCAGCTTCAGCAGGATATATATATATATATATATATATATATATATATATATATATACAGTACAGTCCAAAAGTTTGGAACCACTAAGATTTTTAATGTTTTTAAAAGAAGTTTCGTCTGCTCACCAAGGCTACATTTATTTAATTAAAAATACAGTAAAAAACAGTAATATTGTGAAATATTATTACAATTTAAAATAACTGTGTACTATTTAAATATATTTGACAAAGTAATTTATTCCTGTGATGCAAAGCTGAATTTTCAGCATCGTTACTCCAGTCTTCAGTGTCACATGATCCTTCAGAAATCATTCTAATATGCTGATTTGCTGCTCAATAAACATTTATGATTATTTTCAATGTTGAAAACAGTTGTGTACTTTTTTTTTCAGGATTCCTTGATGAATAGAAAGTTCAAAAGAACAGCATTTATCTGAAATACAAAGCTTCTGTAGCATTATACACTACCGTTCAAAAGTTTGGGGTCAGTAAGAATTTTTATTTTTATTTTTTTGAAAAGAAATTAAAGAAATGAATACTTTTATTCAGCAAGGATGCATTAAATCAATCAAAAGTGTCAGTAAAGACATTTATAATGTTACAAAAGATTAGATTTCAGATAAACACTGTTCTTTTGAACTTTCTATTCATCAAATAATCCTGAAAAAAAATATTGTACACAAATATTTTGTACAATTGTACACATTAAATGTTTCTTGATCAGCAGATCAGCATATTAGAATGATTTCTGAAGGATCATGTGACACTGAAGACTGGAGTAATGATGCTGAAAATTCAGCTTTGCCATCACAGGAATAAATTACTTTGTGAAATATATTCAAATAGTACACAGTTATTTTAAATTGTAATAATATTTCACAATATTACTGTTTTTTACTGTATTTTTAATTAAATAAATGTAGCCTTGGTGAGCAGACGAAACTTCTTTTAAAAACATTAAAAATCTCAGTGGTTCCAAACTTTTGGACTGTACTATATATATATATATATATATTCGTGCCGGACCATCATGGCACGGACATCACGGTTCGGTGCATATAGTAAGACGATCCAGATCCAGAAGGGGGCGCGCACGGTAATGCAATGCTGTTTGCTAACCACCACAACAGGAAAAAAGAGCAGAAGAAGAAGAACAACAGACAATCTATGCATAGATATGTTTGCATGTAATCTCCTCAACCAGTGTTTCATCCCCGGAAAGACATCAATAAGACAGCTTGAGAATAATATCTCACGTAGCATTACATTTACCTCAGGCAAGTCATTTACTGTCCACAGCATGTTAGTCCACTAGAGAAATGAAGCATTTCACTAAATATATGCACTATATCAGCTTATGTATATTATTATACTTCATAAACATCTGACTAGTCGACTAATGGCTTAAATGAACGACTGAATCTTTGTGTTACTAGCACTTCTCGCTTGTATTCTCCAGTTGTGAGCGTCTACTAAATAAATACATGTAAATGTAATGCAAATGACTACTAGTCCGCTTGGAAAAATCATTATTCGGCATCTCTGTGACATGTGTTAGCCATCATTTCATTGTTTTTTCATTGTTTTCCCTCATTTGTAAGTGGCTTTGGATAAAAGCATCAGTTAAATGTTTTATTGTGTAAACGCCGCGGTCAGCGGCTGCAACTTTGAGGGGTCGTTGATTGTAGATTAGCCTGTATTCCTGCTTGATTGGGCTCGCTTTGCAGCGAGGTGTGGAGGAGTTCAAATGCGAGCATGGAAAAAAGCAGGCCTTTAGATGTGGATGAAAGATTTGTCCTTAAACCACATGACAGGTTAAAAGCGTCGTTTGACCTGGCGCTCGGCTGACTGGACCCCCCTAAAGACAAAACTCAAACCAGACGCACTGTCAAAAACAGGCCCGCTCGACTTACCACATCACACGCACACGCTTAACACTGTCATACCCCCCGAAACAAAGCCAAGGAGAGGAGCCAATGAAAAACAGAGCAGTAAAGACAGGGACAAACAATCTCTTTTTCTGTGGTACGACGTGCCGATGCTTCCCTCCATCTGCTGAAACTCCACAGAAACAGGAAATGAAGAACTTAAGTGTGATAGATGTCACTGTCCCCCTCTCTTCACCAGGGTTATAGAGAATTTAACAATTGGCTTCCTTTAATTCATGAGTGTGAATCTGAATTTCGTTTCCATGGAATTGTAAATTTGTGAGAGGGCCAAAAATGACATAGTCCTTTAATTATAGGTATTTATAATATATCTGTGATTGTTGCCTTTATCATAAATTTTTTGTTTAACTATTCCTTGTTTTCTCATGTTCAAATAATATTTAAAATCTAAAATTTAATTTGATGATGGCAATATAAAAAGTCAAATGCTTCAGATATTCATCATCCAAATGTAGTACTATTTAGTTTAAGGTTTTCATCTTTTAATCTTACGTCATGTTGTTTGGCTCAATTTTTAAATTTTTGGTGTTCCAGAAATGAAAAATATATTTGAATATACTGTATGGTAATTATAGGCATACACAATATATCTGGACCATGTTGATTATTGGCTTTTTTAGTTATTATTAATATTAGATATTTAATTGTGGGCCCTTGTTTATGCCTTTTTAATTTTAGATTACTTTTGTTGTCATCTAGCTTTAATTTAATTGGATAAAATGATGGACCTTTATATGTTTATGGACTTATAAATTTATATTTTATTCACTTTTGTATCACAATATCTGTTTATTTTTAATTTTTGTGTTTTGATTTTAAATTTTAGTGTTTAAATTTTATATATATATATATATATATATATATATATATATATATATATATATATATATATATATATATATATAATGTGTGTGTGTGTGTGTGTGTGTGTGTATGTATGCATGCATATATATATATATATATATATATATATATACAGTATGTGTGTGTGTTAGTATAGATTTTTATAATAAAATTTGTATAGGAATTCATTCTGAAGATGAAATATTTTATTGAAGCTACACACAGTTATATGAATTCCTTTACATTTTGTTCTATTTTAATTCTACTTCCTTAAAGGTGCCCTCGAATGAAAAATTGAATTTACCTTGGCATAGTTGAATAACAAGAGTTCAGTACATGGAAATGACATACAGTGAGTCTCAAACTCCATTGTTTCCTCCTTCTTATATAAATCTCATTTGTTTAAAAGACCTCCGAAGAACAGGCGAATCTCAACATAACACCGACTGTTACGTAACAGTCGGTGTGTACGCCCCCAATATTTGCATATGCCAGCCCACGTTTCCAACATTATAAAAGGCATTAGACAAGGGCAGCCAGTATTAACGTCTGGATGTGCACAACCAAATCATCAGACTAGGTAAGCAAGCAAGAACAATAGTGAAAATGGCAGATGGAGCAATAATAACTGACATGATCCATGATAACATGATATTTTTAGTGATATTTGTAAACTGTCTTTCTAAATGTTTCGTTAGCATGTTGCTAATGTACTGTTAAATGTGGTTAAAGTTACCATCAGTTATTACTGTATTCACGGAGACAAGAGCCGTCGCTATTTTCAGTTTTAAACACTTGCAGTCTGTATAATTCATAAACACAACTTCATTCTTTATAAATTTCTCCAACAGTGTAGCATTAGCCGTTAGCCACGGAGCACTATCAAACTCATTCAAAATCAGAAGTAAACAATATAACAGTATACAATACTCACATAATCCGACGCATGCATGACGAACACTTTGTAAAGATCCATTTTGAGGGTTATATTAGCTGTGTGAACTTTAAGGCACTGTTCAAGGCAAGCGTGAGCTCTGTGGGCGGAGAGCACAGGATTTAAAGGGGCCGCAGCATAAAATCGGCACGTTTATAATGATGCCCCAAAATAGGCAGTATAAAAAATTAATAAAAAAAAAAAAATCTATGGGGTATTTTGAGCTGAAACTTCACAGACACATTCAGGGGACACCTTAGACTTATATTACATCTTTTAAAAACGTAATCTAGGGCACCTTTAAATTCAAATTTGATTTACAATAATAATTAGTGGTCGACTGAAGAGCTGCATCTTATTTCGGAGGCTGTGTCCTCCGGAGGTCGCATTCAAAGGCTGCATACATCATCGAGATGTAAGAAATACTCATTTAAGAAAAATAACTGTTAGATTGCAAAGTAAGAAAGAGATTTCAGTATTTTACACCTCACAAGGAATAACAGTAAATTTTATGACAGTTACTTTTCCTAAACAAGACATCCTTGATGACGTATGCAACCTTCAAATGCGACCTCCGGAGGACGCAGCCTCCGAAATGAGACGCAGCTATGGATTTTTTTTTTTTTTAAGGCTAGTGCGGAGGAAGATCTAACTTAGATATTCAAAAACTTGTTTAAAATGCATATTTGCTGAACGCCGACAATATATGAAAAAGTATTATAGCATCTGCCGTACAGTTTTTAGGACAGAACTGTTAAACAAAGACAGTAAACTAATAAAGATGGAGATTGGGAGCCGCAATGTCAAAATAAAAGTCCCGCTTCTCAGCCAAACAGAAAAACTAATTAAACAATACCAAATATCAGCCGATATATTCGCCTGGTTTGGCGATATATCAGTCGACCACTAATAATAATATAACTAATTAAATGTAACAGATAATATTGCATCAATTTGGTAAATTAAAATAAACCAATTCTCGAAGTGACAGAATTTTTATGATATATGCACATTTTTCTGTGATGATGGTCTACTCTAAAGCTTGTCTTTATTAGTCTTTGGTAACTACATGCTACATGTTAAATGTGTATTTCATTTCAGCAATTGTGAGTACATCAAATGGTTTCATATTTATATGAAATAGTAATTGTAACTCCTATATGGGTTGTGTGTGTTACCTGTGTGTCTCAGAGAAGATCGCTCTCTGTTTATATCACAGACAGAGAGAGTCAGAGTCTCTTTTGTAGAAGCATCTTGTCGCCTCTCTCATCAGGAACACCAGCACAATGATTCTCGTTCATATAAAATGACGTCATTCATTCCTGTGGCCTTCCCCTGCTCTAGTTCATAACAGCACACACATGCAGCAGAGCTTGTCTAGTGAACCATCATTTCCCACTTCAAAGCCAACCGCCTGCCTTTGTTCCTTCTTAAACAGGAAATCCAATTATTAAGTCCTCATAAAATATGTGAAAGTGTCCATACACACACAAACCTGCCTTAAACGATTTCACTGTTATTAATGATCAAGTGTAGTAACCTAAAGAGCAGAATTGAATTTCTGTAATGGAGATGAAGTCATTAATTATGGAGCGATCTCACTCTCGCTGACTCTCACATTTATTTTTGCTTTCTTGAGAAGCTCTTTGTGATATTTGATATTTAAATGGGATTTCACAGATGCCTGTGGTTGTTTTATCATTTATCATTGCATGCCATTCCTTTGTGTGAAGAGTTTGATTTGGCACGACATGTTTGGATGAGATCTTTTGGTTTGGAAAAAATGTCCTAATTTCCTCTCATTTGTATTTGTATTTTTTTTTTTTTTTTTTGTGTGTGGTTTAATGTTTCCTGGATTCCATTTGACAAAAAATGTTTATTTCATTTTTTTTTTTTTTTTTTTTTTTGGGAAGTTGATATGTCCTGTTGTGCATTTAAAATTAATAATAATTTTCGAAAATAATTTTCAAGCAGTTTTTCAGACATTATTTATTTATTTATTATGAACTAGTAAAGGGGGATAACAGGTGCTCACCAGTCACAGATCCTAAAATAAATACTTTCCTCTATATATTGAAATCATTTTTAATCTATAATCTAGATGTTGATAAAACAAAAATCTTGCATGTATGTTGTCTCTCCTGCTTGAAAAAGACTGTCTAAAATTTTATTCATTATTTTAAATGGGAATACAAAGATTCACAAATGTTCATGCTCGGTATCTGAATGATCCGTGTGTCATTGTGTCATTTGTTTCATTATGGCAGTCTGTTATGATTGAGGGCCGCTAGTTTCAATAACCAGCCATGTATTCATAAAATGTCAGTATTAGGACCTTGAGTGTGAGTTAGATCTTTTTCAGACTGACCTGAGTCTCAATGAACTCTAAAACTCTAAAACTACAACTGTTCAGATATTGCACAAAAAAAAAAAGATAAATCTGTGTCTAAAATCTGACTGGATGAGCCATGTTCAAAACCACAAATGTTCTGCAGTTACTCTAAGGGGCTGTTCACACAGAACTTAAAAAAATAAAATAAAATAAAAACAATGAAAAAGTAGCACATTAGAATGTTTTCCATTCTAAAACATTCTAATGTGCTACTTTTTCATAGTTTTTTTGTTTTTTGTTTTTTTATGTAAGCATGCACTAGACAGACGTGTTTGACCATTGCGCTCGTGCTTCGCGTCTTTTGTGGCGTCTCACGCATGACACAGCGTTAAAATCAGTTCAACTTTTAAAAAAACGCATCCCCGTTCTTCTGCATGTGTCTTGCTTTTCAAAGCAAAAACGCTTTCTGTGTGAATGAGCCCTAATGAAGTATATTTCTCAGCCAAAGTATTGCTTTTTAAATTATAGTTGTGTTTTCTCGTGCCAAAACTCATGCCGTCACGATGATAGAGTGTTGAGGGTGGTTTCCAGGGCATTGCTATGTGATTGCTGAGGTGTTTCTTTGGGGCAGTTTACACGACACTGTTCATTTACACAACAACAGCGTTTTGGGGGTCTGAAAATGCAAACATTTGAAAATGGGTTTCGAAGTGCAAGTTTTTGAAAACTATACCATTATCGTAAACTACAAAAATGCAAACTTGTGGAAACGGTGATGTCATGCTCATGCATATTCAGTCTATAGGCGCGTAGTGTTTCTTTACAAAGCGACATCGCCGACGCCAACGAATAATACAGTGTGTAAATGGGGATTTTTGACAATGTTTTCGTCTGTACATGAAAGGAAAACATTTCTTTGTCTTGTTAACCTACCCTAAACCTGTTGTTATGTGGTTGCTAGGGAGTCTAAATTGTTGCTAGGGAGTTACTAGGAGGTTAGTGGTTGCTAGGTCCCAATGCAAGACCTAAGAGTCTCTCTGATATTCTGGCCTCTAGATATGGTTCGGGTCCATCCTTCAATGCACTTCAGGTTTTGACTGTTTTAGGGTCGTTGAAGATTTTTAAAAATATAAAAAACATAATTGGGATATAATTAATTTTAAAGTTTTATTAAGTGTTAACAATGAGATTATGTGGTTTTTATAAACAATTAACACTGCTTTTGTCATTTTTTTACAAGATGGACAAAATTTGTCACCAAAAAAGTAATTTGGTTTAACCAAAATTTCGGTTTTACCGAATGACACTTTTGGTTATACCGAATGATGATATTTTCAAATAATGCTAACAGACTGATATCTAGCTAGTTAGCTAACGAAAGGACAATCAAACATTTTATATTTAGTACAAGTTTTTAAAATATTACAAAATTTTCCATGTTTTATAGCGGTTGTACCGAATGACCTGATATTTCAGGACATGCGTATGATCAAGTGAAAACGTGAATTTTTCAAATAGTTAAGAGAGAGTTAGTTACTTTGCTTCACGACCATGTGGTCCTTTGCAGGTGTCTGAATGATGTCACATCCTGTCACATGATATTGATTGCATGACTTGATCCAAAATGGTGCCTTTATATTGGTTACTCCGAATGACATCAATGAAATTCATTCTTTCTCATAACAAAACAACGACTTCTACACATAATTTTAATGCCATTTTGCACTATGTTGATATATGATGTTATAAAATCATGCCAGCATAAGAAATATATACATTTATTACATTTTAAGATGTTTTAATCACTAATGAAATGGCTGTATTGGCCTTTGGACGGTTAAACCGAATGACCTTTTGACACTTCAAAATCTTTAAAATACCTTTAAATGTAGCAAAATATAATTAAAACCTTTTAGATTCAATAAAAGAGATCTAGTTGTTCTACCTTACATACTTTGGATGGCATATCTTTGTTTTTTTATTATTATTTAATGACCTGTAACGTCATTAATCCTTTATCATCTGCTAGGTGAAAAAATGTCTAGTCACTTAAAAAAAGTAGTTGCACACACATAATTTAAGGTATCATTCGTTTAATACTTACTTTTTGTGGTTTGTAAGAATCCCAAACCCTGCGTATGAGAAATAATAACACTGATGATATTCTTTTTTGCTGCTTTTTTTATTTTAAATATCCACTTGTGGTTGTGTATTACAGTGATTTTACTAGATTAACAACAGATTTTACTATGGTAAAATCACTGTAATGCACCACTTCTGGCTTCTTGCTTTAATGTGTACAGTGGAAGAAGCAAAGTACTGGGAATAAAAGTGAACAACTAATAGTTAAGAGAAAAGTTCTGAGAGCTGAATCTGTATTACCTCACACTCCCATGGTCTACTGCCCTTTGAAATTCACCCACCACAGGGATGACTCTTCAGCGAAGAACCGGTACACATGTGAGATCAGAAGAATAAGCAGATGTTTATTAAAGGCCTGCGGTACGGGAATGATTGTCCGCGCTGCCCTCCAAACTGTTGTTGTTTGATGTGTGTACAGCGAGAGCGGCGGCTCAGCTGCCCTGGTTTTAACCACCCGGTTTGCTCTGGTTTGGTTCTGGTCACGTCACTTTGCTACACTGCAGATGAGATGAATAATGCTGATTCATGGTGGCGAGCTTTGCAAAAACGTTTGTTTTACGGTATGGCGCGTGTGTGTGCATGTTTACTCGTGTCTGGACAACTGAGCTCTGAGTAACAGGGATTGCGGCTTGATTTCCCCCTCGGCAGACTCCCTCGGTTATATACAAACTGCAATCAGGGCGACCGCAGATGTGGCGTTTCAGCGGCGTTTCGATGACTGGGCAGATGTAGGCCGTTTACTTTGTTGATTATGAAGCATGCTGGTGGGCATGAGCAGTGAGGTGGGTCCAACAAGCTGCTGAGGTTCACTAATTTATCTAGTTTTTTTAGCTTTAATATTTTTACTGGAATTACTTTAAAGGAGAAGAACTGAAAGATGCAAATTTAGAGACTCATTTGGAGTCTCAAAGTAAAGCATCTTAACTGAACGGTATTGACAGTTGAAGTAAATTATTGCTTTGGGTTATGCTTTGGTAAAATATTAGCTATTCTTTGTCAGGTGAGAAATGTATAGATGGACAGTAGACCAAAACACACATGATATATAATATATTTGATCATTTAGATCAAACAGCTTTGCACAAATATTATGGCATTAATAATATTTATAATTATATTAATAAATCATCACAAATTTTATGGCGTTAATAATAATAATAATAACAAGAAGAAGAATGATGATGATAATAATAATAATAATAATAATAATAATTTATTTTTGTTATTATTGTTGTATTTAATAGCATAATTATTTTCATACTTATTATATAATAATATAAAACAACATATTTTTTTATAAAAATGTAATATAATTTAAGAATTTAATAATAATAATCATTAGCATTATTAGTAGTATTTTTAATATTGTTGTTGTTGCTGTAATTATTGTATTTAATGTAATAATGTTTTAAAATTTATAATAAATATACAATTACATTTATATTTTATTAAAAATTTAATATAATATAAATTTATAATATCTAATAATAATAATTATTATTATTTACTTATATAAATAAATATATTTTATTCAAAATTTAATATAAATTTAAAGTATCAAATAATATTTATTTATAAAATATATTATAATTTATTCAAAATTTTATATAATATAAATGTACAGTATTTAATAATAATAATAATCCTCTAAAAAAAACACCTATTATTCATAATCAGTCAAATTTTTTGTAAGGATTTTGATTGTTTTGTACAATAATAGGTTATAGTTTTTTATATATATATATATATATATATATATATATATATATATATATATATATATATATATATATATATATATATATATATAATATTATAATATCAATATATATATATATATATATATATATATATATTTTAAATATCTGTTTTTTGAAGGGCTGTGCTGTTTTTTTTTCTTTTCTTTTACTTTGTCCAAAAAAGGTTTTTTATTTTTATTTTTATTTTTTTTTCATGTTTTTTGCATGTGTTGCATTTTTAAGATGCTGTGTCAACATAAAAATCGTTCGACTTCACGAGAGCCCTTTACTGTGGTCTGTTCTGTTGTACTCAGTCCAGTTGTTTAAACACATGAACATGTTCTTTATAAATGTTCTTTTGAAGAAACATGTCTGATTGACATGACCCCAAACCAGCACAATAATACAAGGCAGGGCTAGGCGGTTAGTTATTCAGATGATCAGTCCTTTTTGTTTTTAAATGTAGTTTTGCACATTCCGTGTGAGCAGTGACAAGTTGATACATTGTGTGTGTGTGTGTGAGAGAGAAAGATTCACTGACTCATCACTCTGGTGTCCAATCAAGCATAACACACTTTTCCTCTCATTCCCTCGTAAACCCTTGTGGAATCACGCAGCCGTGAGACACGCTCACCTAAACATTCTCTCTTCGAAATTTATTGACCATTTTTTACTTTTTTTGTCTTTCATGTCCTCACCCACACACTCCATTTTTCCCCTCCTTCCCTCCAGCGTGACCTAGATTTTTAACTTGGCGAGGTCTCACCAGGTTGTGTTGTTACCATCAACGGTTCTGTATTTGAAAATTTGTTTTTGGTTGGAGAAAAAAAAAAAAGTTGGACATTTTTCCAGTTTTGCAGCTGCCTGTGAATTTGACAGATGGAATGTGTGTTCTCAGGCCACCGTCACCCTTGTTTTTCTGTTCTCAGCTCAAAATGTCTTTTTTCTGGCAGTTTGTCCTCCTCAAAGCCATGGAAAAAAACATTGTGATCTTCACCCTATACAATGCTGATTTACAGTATTGCACATCCAATTGAACGTCGTCCCCAGTGCTGCAGTAAAAGCAACCTACACTATTAAAAAATAAAGCTTCTTTCTATGGTTCCACGAAGAACCTTTAAAGTTTTTAATGTTGTTTATGTCTATGTGGTGTTTTTAATGCTTTAAGACAAACCATGTGCAAATTCATAAGTCAGCACCATTGCTGAGAATTTTTCCTGTTTAAAACTGCAGTGAACCAAAAACCTGCGGTTTGAAATCGCTGGTGTTTCTGACGTCACAAACTACCTTGTAACCAATCACGTCAACACATGGGCGGGCTTTAGCATATCATTAACAGCGAATTAGTAGCGGAGTCTCAAGAGAAGTCAGGTTATCTTGGTATATTTTTCTGTTGATATGAAAAATCGTGTAAATTTAGCAATATAGCAGTTGTATGATGTATATTACGATGTTATGATGAACTATATGTCTTTCTCCACTGACGTTCAACTGAGTTGTTCAAAGCGTTTGTAAGGATACTGATTGTTAGAAGGCAGCTGTCTGACTCTGAGATGAAGAACGGGAACATGGTTATTTGTGTAATGCCGTTATGTGTCTGATGTTGTAAAGAGCGAAACCATTGTGCAGCGTTTACTACAGTAAGTTGACCGAGTGGATCTCTGAGCTGGTGTGAGTGAGTGTAGGTGGGGCTAATTTGCATATTCACTGATCCATGTATACTAAATGAGGCAAGGGTGTAGAGTTACATTCAAGCTATTTTAAGGCATGAATACATTTTACAAAGGAAAAAAAGTTTAAATATGTAATTTTGGTGATCAAAGATGAGTTTTAAGGGATAAAATTATTGACTACAGCGGGACTTTAACATTCATGCAACCTTCCAATTCCACAAAAGCTTATTTATAGTGGAAAAAATATAATGTTAAAATGTTCTTCACACTAAAAACTAGGGCCGCTTGATTATGGCAAAAAATCGTAATCATAATAATATTGATTATTTAACATGATTATTGGTGGATGATATGATCAAAGTCGATATCAGTAAAATTTCACAATTATTAGTAGGCTGCTTCAGCGAAAACTAATACTAGGTGTAGCTAAAAGGTCCTCAAAACTGGTACAGAAGACAGATTTAATATAGCCTGATACTGATTTAATACTTCATAGAGCCACCTTTTGCTTAAATTACAGCCATTAATATTTTTGGATATACTAGTGTGTACTAGCTTTGCACACCTAGATTGGGGAATATTTGCCAAATCTTCCTTGCAGAATTGCTCAAGTTCAGTCAAATTCTGTGGTGAGCGTCAATGGACTGCTCTCTTCACGTCCATCCACAGACTCTCTCTGGGATTTAATCAGGACTCTGACTCGGCCACTCAAGGACATTCACCTTCTTATCCTTAAGCCATTGCGTTGTTCTTTTGGCGGGTCGTTGTCGGGTTGGAAGGTGAATGACCTGCCCATCTTCAGCTGTCTAGCAGAGGGACGCAGGTTTTCCTCAAGAGTTTGGATGTACTTGGCAGCATCCATTTTCCCTTCAGTCCTGACCAATCGCTGAAGAGAAACACCCCCACAACATAATGCTGCCACCACCATGCTTCACAGGAGGTATGGTGTGTTTTGGGTGGCGTGCCGAATATAGTGCTGAAAGGAAGAAGCCTTTCCTGAAAAAGTGCCACACTCAGTCTCATTTGCGCTATGCAAAAACACACCTGGAAGACTCTGACCTTTTTGGACTGAACTCCAAACTTCTAAAAATGTTTATTTTCTGCAATAATAATAAATAAAATGGTCCCGTATTATCTTCCAATATAAAATCTGGGTCCTGAAGCAAAATCCTGCCCTTGTGCAGGTCGTCTGGAGGTCTTTCTTTGTTCTCCTCGGTTCCTCCTGTACCTTCTCTCCTCTCTGCTTGTTCCAATAGATGGCGTAAAAGAGACAAACTGCCTGACTAGACCGTCTGACCCCCCCACCCCCATATCCTGTCAGATAAAGGGCTCACGGTGGCAGTACGTCTGAAAACAGCTCCTGAGGTTTAGCTTCCCATGCGTCTACAGACACACTGACCCCAACAAACTCTCTCTCTCTCTCTCTCTATATATATATATATATATATATATATATATATATATATATATATATATATATATATATATATATATATATATATATATATACACATATGTGTGTGTGTGTGTACAGTATATAAGCATAATTGTCACTTATTGTTCATTGTTGTGAAAAAAATGTCACTGTGAACAAATTGTAGTGGTCCCAACAAAGCAAAAGTATAAACAAATGCAATTTGGGTGAAATATGACCCATTGACATGGTTTGTGAGCCTCACTCTATAATAGATCTTCCTTTCTCACATGAGAGAAAATCAACCAAACCATCTTGAGAAACACTGATGCGTCTTATATAAAGGAAAATTGTTGCATCAGTTACACACAGTTCACCTGAGATACATGAGAATGTCTGGAGTCATGTCGGCTTTGCGGTCCAGTATGTTTGGCAGGGTTTTTTATGAGGACGCCGTGAGGATCGAGAGCGAGTGACACAGAGAGAAGGTTCTGGAAGCTGCACACGCCTCACAGATGTGAATGCCATTAACTGGGCTGAATTGCTGAGTGTGGTGTTTTCAGTCTTCACTTCACCACATGTCTTACAATGCTGGGCCTTGACCAGTTCACACACACACACACACACATACAAAGAAGCATAAAATGTTCCACTGGCTGCACAAACACACAATATCTGATTGTTCAGAACACACTTTTGGCCCTGAAACCTTATTGAGGAGCCTTTTACAGTGTAATGACCCTGCCAAACCGAAGATATATATATGGTAACATAAATTAAAAAAGATTTAAGATCGATCGTTAAATATGTATTTATCTTTAAACATGTATTTTAAGCTTTAAGCAGGGTCCTCATGGTCATGGAACACCTGAAAATATCAGGGAATGTTAAAATAATAAATGAAGATCATCTGTAGAATGATTTTCTTTCTTTTTTTTAAAAAAAAAATCCTATCCAGGAATCACAAATTACTGGAAAAGACTTGAAAAATGCTTTGGTCAAAAGGTTTGTTTTAAGATCCTTTACCCCAGTTGGATCTTTAAAGAGCTCTCTTTCTGCCAAAGAGACGTATGACTTAATATCCATAAAAATCACTGTGGAAAAACAGGAAGCAACACATACTCAGACACGCACATGCACTTGTTGTGGCTGTGTCATCTTCACTCCTTGCTATTGTTTGTGTTTGTGTGTGCGGCTGGGTTTGACAAGCACATTGTGTCAATGATTTATTGGATTAAGTTGTGTCTTGCTATTCTTTGTATTATTAATCACTGCATGCTTCATGTGACTTATGTAATTGCATTCATATTGTACATTACAAACATTTAATTATTACTACTGGGGATTTTATATCATTGAACTTGTGTTTTGTTATGAGCTGGCTTTTCCCACAACTACACCCAGAGGGATTCTGTAAACTTTTAAAAGAGGACCTAATAAAGGGATAGTTCACCCTAAAATGAAAATGATCCCATGATTTACTCACCCTAAAGCCATCCTTGGTGTATATGACTTTCTTCTTTTGGCCAAACACAATCAGAGTTATATTAAAAATATCCTGGCTCATCTAAGCTTTATAATGGGAGTGAATGGAGTTTTTGAAGTCCAAAAAAGTGCATCCATCGATCATAAACATACTACATGTGGCTAACTTTCACAATGTAGTACACAATGACATGACGTACTTTGCGTTATAATGCAGTACATAGCGTAGTACGTCATGGCATTGTGTACTTCTTTTTTCTTTTTTTTTGTACTTCAAAAACTCATCCTCTAATCACTCCCATTACAAAACTTGGACGAGCCAGGATATTTTTAAAGGTGCCCTAGAACTTTTTTTTAAAAGATGTAATATAAGTCTAAGGTGTCCCCTGAATGTGTCTGTGAAGTTTCAGCTCAAAATACCCCATAGATTTTTTTTAATTCACTTTTTTAACTGCCTATTTTGGGGCATCATTAGAAATGAGCCGATTCAGGGTGTGTGGCCCTTTAATTCTCGTGCTCCACGCCCCAAGAGCTCGCGCTTGCCTTAAACAACATAAAAAAAGTTCAAACAGCTAATATAACCCTCAAAATGGATCTTTACAAAGTGTTCGTCATGCAGCATGTCTAATCGCGTAACTACAGTGTTTAGTTTGATGTTTATATTTGATTCTGAATGAATTTGAGGCTGTGCTCCGTGGCTAACGGCTAATGCTACACTGTTGGAGAGATTTATAAAGAATGAAGTTGTGTTTATGAATTATACAGACTGCAAGTGTTTAATAATGAAAATAGCGACGGCTCTTGTCTCCGTGAATACAGTAAGAAACGATGGTAACTTTAACCACATTTAACAGTACATTAGCAACATGCTAACGAAACATTTAGAAAGACAATTTACAAATATCACTAAAAATATCATGTAATCATGAATCATGTCAGTTATTATTGCTCCATCTGCCATTTTTCGCTGTTGTCCTTGCTTGCTTACCTAGTCTGATGATTCAGCTTTGCACATCCAGACGTCCTGCCCTTGTCTAATGCCTTGAACATGAGCTGGCATATGCAAATATTGGGGGCGTACATATTAATGATCCCGACTGTTGCGTAACAGTCGGTGTTATGTTGAGATTCGCCTGTTCTTCTGAGGTCTTTTAAACAAATGAGATTTATATAAGAAGGAGGAAACAATGGAGTTTGAGACTCACTGTATGTCATTTCCATGTACTGAACTCTTGTTATTTAACTATGCCGAGGTAAATTCAGTTTTTGAATCTAGGGCACCTTTAATATAACTCTGATTGTGTTTGACTGAAAGAAGAAAGTCATATAGCTTACACCTAGGATGGCTTGAGGGTGAGTAAATTATGGGGTAATTTTCATTTTTTTGGGTGAACTATCCCTTTAAAGGGGCTTTCACACCGAATAGTTGTAAGAACAAGCCACTAGGATAGTTCCCAAGAACTCATTTCTCCCCCGGGCCATGTTCCTGGTTGCATTCACACCGGGAATAGGAACTCTGAAGCAGCCGACAGCAGCGTCTTTCAGCGCGGCATTTACAAACGCTAAAAACCGGTGGATGGAGGATGCCGTGATCGGAGCTGTGTTTGTTGTGTGTCATGGGTTTCGTGATAACGAAGATGGAATGTAAACGCATAATTTCCACAACTGAAAGAGCAAAAACTGGGGCTAAGAGACGAAATCTCCTATGACAACTTTCAGTATTACATATCATCGAGGCGGAGAAAAGATCACAACCCTGCAGACAGCAGGTAAATGCCGTTATCGCTGTTTTCCGTGTTCGTAAAGTAAATATGTTTACACGGCTTTTTAAAAATGGCAGGTGCCGGTGTTTGACTTGTGTTTGACCAATCAACGTTCACTTACATCACTGATAGTTCCTATAGTGCTGATTTAGACCCTACTCTGAAGTAGCAGCTAATTTAGTTCCTCCAAAACGAGTTCCTAGAACTAAAATCGTTCCTAGTTCCTGCAGTGCGAACATGGCAAAATCTGGGTACTTCAGCCAATAGTTCTAGGAACTATGCATAAATGTTCAAAAAACACATTATTTTTCCAATACTCTCCATTGTTGCAGCTCCTCTCTTCCCAGTCTGTCAGTAACGCTCTGTTTAGTTCCTGTCTCTATGAAGCCCCTCCTTCTGAAAAGCGCATTGTGCTCTGATTGGTTGGCTGGACCAGTGTGTTGTGATTAGTCAACCACTTCGAGTGTGTTTGGGAAATGTCCCGCCCCTTACCATAACCGCAAGTTTCATCACACTACTCATCACACTACTCATCACCCCCCCCCCCCCCCTTTATTCTGCGTATGAATTATTTAAATGAGGAATATTGTGACATGTTCATTCCTTGAAGAAAACTCAAGACTACACACTAAAGAAAGATGAAATATATAAAAAAGAATAATAGGTTTTGAGGGAGTAAATATGTGGAATGGATTTACACATGACAAATATTAATGCCGAATTGTAAGAGAAAGGTTAAAGATATCATCTAGCTCCAGTGGTTGTGTATGATTGTATTGATTGTAACTTAATTTAATTTAACTGACTGACATTTGAGTATACAGTGTAAAATAAAACACACAAATTCCTCGTCAGTGATGCCGATAATCTCAAAATGAACAAATATTGGCTGATACTAACTATGCGTCAGGATTCAGTTGGTGAAACATTTATATTTACATTTGTCCTCACCAGACAGAGGGTTTTGATTGGTTACAGATCACTGCATTTCTGTAGCTAATATTTTAACAAACACGATTGGCTTGATATGTTCTATTACTTGCCAGAACAACAGTTTCCAATAAATCAAGGCATTTGGACTGTTTTTCTTCTGTTGTGGAGCAAGCAAGAGATCTTAGTGCCAAGAGGCTTCTGGGAAACTCAGACCTTCTATTTATAACCCGAAACCTGAACATTTTGGAGTCATAAAATCGTTCATCAAGAAAGATGTCCTTGTGCTGTTTCTCACGAACACTGGGGAAAACAGCTTTCAATTGCTGCTCATGTGGTGTGTGAAATCCAGAGGTCATTTGCTCTTCAGTTCATCCATGTTCAAATGAGTGTATAGCCGTTAATTAGCCAGCTGAAAGCAGAGTTTTATTACCTGTCTTGTTTGTCTCTGTTCCTCTCAGTGGCTCTAGAGCTCATTCAGCCTCTTAATGATTTTCCTGGATGATACTGCGAACATTCAGTGCAAAAATGTCTGAAATTGGTGACCATAGAGATAACTCGTTGCATCTTAAGAGGACAAAAATACACTTAAAAACAAATGCAGAGCTATTTAGAGTGTTCCAGTAATTATACCAACACCTACAAACATTTGTCAAGTACTTACAAATCACTTTTAAGTCAGTTATGCCTTTATCTATGCAGTAATATGTACATATACCTTTTTTATTTTAAAGAGGTCATTCTGTCCTCAAAGTTGATGTGTTAGAAGCAGGAAAAATGGTCAGGCGTAAGGATTTGAGCGAGTTTAACAAGGACCAAATTGTGATGCTAGACGACTGGATCAGAGCATCTCCAAAACTGCAGCTCTTGTGGGGTGTTCCCAGTCTGCAGTGGTCAGTATCTATCAAAAGTGCTCCAAGGAAGGAACAGTGGTGAACCGCCGACAGGGTCATGGGTGGCCAAGGTGGGGAGCGAAGGCTGGTCTGTGTGGTCTGATCCAACAGACGAGCTACTGTAGCTCAAATTGCTCAAGAAGTTAATGCTGGTTCTGATAAAAAGGTGTCAGAATACACAGTGCTTCAGTTTGTTGCGTATGGAGCTGCTGCAGACCAGTCAGGGTGCCCATGCTGACCCCTGTCCACCGCCGAAAGAGCCAACAGTGACACGTGAGCATCAGAACTGGACTACGGAGCAATGGAAGAAGGTGGCCTGGTCTGATGAATCACATTTTCTTTTACATCACATGGATGGCCGGGTGTGTGTGCGTTGCTTACCTGGGGAACACATGGCACCAGGATGCACTATGGGAAGAAGGCAAGCCAACGGAGGCATGATGTTTTGGGCAATGTTCTGCTGGGAAACCTTGGGTCCTGCCATCCATGAAGATGCTACTTTGACACGTACCACCTACCTAAGCATTGTTGCAGACCATGTACACCCTTTCATGGAAACAGTATTCCCTAGTGGCTGTGGCCTCTTTCAGCAGGATAATGCTCCTGCCACAAAGCAAAAATGGTTCAGGAATGGTTTGAGGAGCACAACAATGAGTTTGAGGTGTAAACTTGGCCTCCAAATTCCCCAGATCTCAATCCAATGGAGCATCTGTGGGATGTGCTGAACAAACAAGTCCGATCCATGGAGGCCCCAAGTCGCAACTTACAGGACTTAAAGGATCTGCTGCTAACATCTTGGTGTCAGATACCACAGCACACCTTCAGGGGTCTAGTGGAGTCCATGCCTCGACGGGTCAGGGCTGTTTTGGCTGAGAAAGGAGGACCAACATAATATTAGGAAGGTGGTCATAATGTTATGCCTCATCGGTGTATTTTACAATGTAATTTATTCCTGTGATGCAAAGCATCATAACTCCAGTCTTCAGTGTCACATGATCCTTCAAGTTTTTATTTTTTTGTGGAAACTGATAGTTTAGTTTTGTAACATTGCCTTATAAAAATTATGCACTCAATGAAATGTGGCCACTCGACCTCTAAGCTCAGTTTGGCCTTGTGTTCGTTCATGCCCGTGTGAGTGTCCACAGTTGCCTGGTGCTCTTCTGAGCTCCCATTGTCTGGCTGACTGAGCAGCGCTAGACTAATTGCAGGTTATCCTTCTTTCTCTGGCTGATGACATAAGTAACGAACTCTTTGATAGCGCTTAATTGGCTTATTTGAAGCTCATCATCAGTCAGATGCCAATGTCTGAAAGAATGCAACGCAAGTCAACATTTTCTTGAGCACGATGTCAAGAACACTTATGAATGCCATACGCTTTGGATCATGGATGCACACATAAATTATGAAGGAAATAACTTCACACACTGGCAAAATTATAGTCATTTACATCCTTCGAGCTCTCAATTTGTCAGTAATGGCCGCTTTGTTGTGAGAGTCTGAAGAAAGCTAAATTTAGGTCTTTTGTTCCGCGTCCGTGCAGCAGCAGACAGGATCATGGCTCAGAAACATGGTGTGGTGGCTAATAAGCGTCGCGATCCCTTTGGGTTTCCCATAATAGCCGGAGGTTTTAATAGGCGAGAGTGCAGCTGTAAGCACACGGCTCTGTTTGCTCAAGCCAGAATGGCTCTCTAGGAGCTGTGCCAGCTTGCAGGGGGCAGCGTGGACTGGAGTCAGTCAGATGCCAGTGCCAGCACCAGGAACCTGTCTTACATGGCTTCATTTCTCCACTCTCTCACTGTTTCTCTCTCTTCACATACACAGTGGTATAAAGCTGGTTCAAGCTGTGTTTTCTTCTGTCTGAGGGTCAAATGAGCTTTTTCTTTCAAAAAAAGAAAGAAAGAGATGATTGTTCCATAGCAGGATGTCATAAAATCTTTAATCTTTACTTTTCCCCATCATCCATCCATCCACCTTTCTTCCTTCCTTCCTTCCTTTTTTTTTATCATCCATCCATCCATCCATCCATCCGTTTTCTTTCTTTCTTTCTTTCTTTCTTTCTTTCTTTCTTTCTTTCTTTCTTTCTTTCTTTCTTTCTCTATCCATCCATCCATTCATCCATCTGACTATCTTTTCTTTTTTTCCATCATCCATCCATTCTTCCTTCATTTTCTTTCATTATCCATCTATACATTTTCCATCCGTACGTCTGTCTTTCTTTTTCCCTATCCAGCCATCCTTTCTTTCTTTCTTTCTTTCTTTCTTTCTTTCTTTCTTTCTTTCTTTCTTTCTTTCTTTCTTTCTTTCTTTCTTTCTTTCCATCCATCATTCCTTTCTTTTATCATCCATTTCTTTCTTTCTTTCTTTCTTTCTTTTTCCCCATCCATTCCTTTCTTTTATCATCCATCCATTTCTTTCATTTATCATCCATCCATCAATTTCTTTCTTTCTTTCTTTCTTTCTTTCTTTCTTTCTTTCTTTCTTTCTTTCTTTCCTCCATCTTCCTTCCTTCCTTCCTTCCTTTTCATTCTTTCATTCCATCCATCCTTCTTTCTTTTCTTTCTTTCTTTCTTTCTTTCTTTCTTTCTTTCTTTCTTTCTTGTCTATCCATCCATCCATTCTTACTTCCTTTTCTTTCATCATCCATCTGTCCACATTTCCATCCATCCATCCATCCATCCATCCATACCTTTCTTTCTTTCTTTCTTTCTTTGTCTCTCTTTTTCCCCATCCATCCATCATCCATCCATCCATTCCTTTCTTTTATCATCCATCCATTTCTTTCGTTTATCATCCATCCATCAATTTCTTTCTTTCTTTCTTTCTTTCTTTCTTTCTTTCTTTCTTTTCTTTCTTTCTTTCTTTCTTTCTTTCTTTCTTTCCTCCATCTTCCTTCCTTCCTTCCTTCCTTTTCATTCTTTCATTCCATCCATCCTTCCTTCTTTCTTTCTTTCTTTCTTTCTTTCTTTCTTTCTTTCTTTCTATCCATCCATCCATCATTCCTTTCTTTTATCATCCATCCATTTCTTTCTTTCTTTCTTTGTCTTTCTTTCTTTCTTTCTTTCTTTCCATATTTCCATCCATCATTCCTTTCTTTTATCATCCATCCATTTCTTTCTTTCTTTCTTTCTTTCTTTCTTTCTTTCTTTCTTTCTTTCTTTCTTTCTTTCTTTCTTTCTTTTCCCCATCCATCCATCATCCATCCATCCATTCCTTTCTTTTATCATCCATCCATTTCTTTCGTTTATCATCCATCCATCAATTTCTTTCTTTCTTTCTTTTTCTTTCTTTCTTTCTTTCTTTCTTTCTTTCCTCCATCTTCCTTCCTTCCTTCCTTTTCATTCTTTCATTCCATCCATCCTTCTTTCTTTCTTTCTTTCTTTCTTTCTTTCTTTCTTTCTTTCTTGTCTATCCATCCATCCATTCTTACTTCCTTTTCTTTCATCATCCATCTGTCCACATTTCCATCCATCCATCCATTTCTTTCTTTTATCCATCCATCCATCCATCCATCCATACGTTTCTTTCTTTCTTTCTTTCTTTCTTTCTTTGTCTCTCTTTTTCCCCATCCATCCATCATCCATCCATCCATTCCTTTCTTTTATCATCCATCCATTTCTTTCGTTTATCATCCATCCATCAATTTCTTTCTTTCTTTCTTTCTTTCTTTCTTTCTTTCTTTCTTTCTTTCTTTCTTTCTTTCTTTCTTTCTTTCTTTCTTTCTTCCTTCCTTTTCATTCTTTCATTCCATCCATCCTTCCTTCTTTCTTTCTTTCGTTCTTTCTTTCTTTCTTTCTATCCATATTTCCATCCATCCATCATTCCTTTCTTTTATCATCCATCCATTTCTTTCTTTCTTTCTTTCTTTCTTTCTTTCTTTCTTTCTTTCCTTCTTTCTTTCTTTCTTTCTTTCTTTCTTTGTCTGTCTCTCTTTCTTTCTTTCTTTCTATCCATATTTCCATCCATCCATCATTCCTTTCTTTTATCATCCATCCATTTCTTTCTTTCTTTCTTTCTTTCTTTCTTTCTTTCTTTTCCCCATCCATCCATCATCCATCCATCATCCATCCATCCATTCCTTTCTTTTATCATCCATCCATTTCTTTCGTTTATCATCCATCCATCAATGTCTTTCTTTCTTTCTTTCTTTCTTTCTTTCTTTTCCCCATCCATCCATCATCCATCCATCCATTCCTTTCTTTTATCATCCATCCATTTCTTTTGTTTATCATCCATCCATCAATTTCTTTCTTTCTTTCTTTCTTTCTTTCTTTCTTTCTTTCTTTCTTTCTTTCTTTTGTCCGTCCATTTTTTTTTCGCTCTTCATTTCCTCCCACACTTGTGTACTCGAGGCTCTATCATTACACTACCCCAGTCTCAAATGTGTGCGTTGGCTGTATATTTATAAATCCAGAGAGAAACTGGGATCAGCACACTGTTTGTTTCAATCATTTTTCACGTCTGGTGTTGATGAAGGTTTCATTAGAGCCTGTCATGTCCTCTGTTTACTGGTGAAATGTTATAACAGCATCAGCTACCTGTTTTCTGATCTTGTTTTCAGATGGTGACAGAACTTGAGTATTTTGACAATGTGACTCCAAGGATCAGTTTCAGCTACTCTGAAACTGTAACTACAACCTATAAGCTTCTCAGAATTTAAAGTAATTCGACTACAGCAATTTACGACCTACTAATAAGAAGTGTTTATGCTAAAATGGGTTAACTACATTTACAGCTTTTTAAAGGGGCTGTTTGCCATAGAAAATACCTACATTACAGCACAGGGATTCATTAATAAATCAAATGATTGCTTTTAACAGGTCAATATCCACGAATCAACTGAACTTTTCACTACAATGACTTTTTAACTTTTATCTTAGATTTAGTTTGATCCCAAACGTTTGAATGGTAGTGTATATTATATTAACTATTTTTTAGTTGATCAGAGCAATACTTTGATTGTTTTGTAGTCTTATTTTTATTATTTTTCATCCTGTCCATCTGATCTTAAAATGGCAGAAGCACTTTAAAAGTAAAATTGATCCAGATCCATCTCAAAGGGGGTTAAAATCGTGCATGTGTCGGGCAATTGGATTAGTATTAGTTTAGTATTATTTGCCTGATCTTGACCGTAAATCAACATCAAGAAGTTTTATCATCTTAGTTTCATGTTACGATATACAACTAATAATTTATAGTTAATCCCACAATAACCCCAAAACGCTCTCCTCTTCCATCGCATCATCCCGGGAGCGTCATTCCATCCGTCTTTCTGTATAAAAAAACTGATGGTTAGGAGAAATCCGAGTCTTCAAAGACAAGCATTGGAGACGACTAGCTCAGCAGAGACTGTCACGGTCGCCCCCCGTTGCTTTGTGGATTAGCCCTTCTTTCTGCGATTGTTCACAAATCTTATTCCTCTTAATCTACTGGTGTCGTTTCAAACCGCCAGCCGCTGTGAAATCAGGACGGTTCTGTGAGTTCATGTTTCTGCGGGTCTTTGATAGACACAGATGGTGTATTTAAAGCAGTTCAGAGTGAGATTAAGATATGAAATATGATTTTATTAGCAGCGTGGAGTTTCAGGCTTGGTTGTTAAATGGTAACCCCTAGACACTTGTAGTTGGATTTGGGTTATAAATAAGATTAGATGTCTGTGAGACATGGAGAAATAGTTTTTAATTTTTTTTTTTTTTTTTTTTTTTTTCAGGACACAACTGAATTTATTTTTTGTAGGTTGTTTGATGTGGTTATGCTTAAAAACGGATGACCTCAAGAGAACAATATGATGTTTTAGACACTTGATTACATTGCAGTTACTGAAACAAAGCAGCATTTTTGAAAGGTGCCCAATTTGTAATGATGAGCACTTGTGAGGAAGCTTCAGACATGTGGAAGCAATTGAGAAAAGCACTGGGAGATCTGAATGTGTTTTGAGGTTGGCAGTGCCAGAGTAAGTTCTGTTTGTTTAGTGCCCACCGGTTGCCATCTCTTCAGGCAATTTGCCCTCTGATCTCAGTATGACTACTCTCTTTTTTCATTGCCCATTACCAGATGACATCCACTCACCAAAACTACCAAGAAACATACATTTTGTCAATATTTTGTACTATCAAATCAATATGCCACAATGAATCGGACTTCACACTTATAAAAAGAGTGGGTGACATTTTAGAAGAGGGCATTTGATTACTTTTTAAGTCTCTTAGGCCCTGTTTCCATCTGGTATTAAGATGCGTTTTGGTCGATCGGATCACAAGTAGACGAGGGAGACGCATTACCGTTAACACCTGGTGTTATAATCCGTCTCTTTTGTCCACTTTCAACCACTTCTGTCCTGATTTCTTCGAGGGGAGGGTAAATGAATGGGCTTTTTCAAATCTGTCGATCTAATGGATGAAATAAGCTCACACAATTTACATATGAACATGAAAGGAGATGACGGAAAAACACATTTTCACACTTTCATTTATACTCTGACAGGCGTGAGACCAGCCGAACACTGTGAGCGTGTGTTAGAAATCAGGAATGGTGACAGAACTTTGTACTTGGTGCATTTTTCCTCTTCAAACCAAACATGGGTCTTCAAAGTTTAAATCTTGTCTGGCTAGCGCCCTTTCTATAATGTTTAGTAGTACAATGTTTTGTAGAGTGTATAGAAAATAAAACGGACCCTTTACAGTTTCGGATGATCTGTATGTCCATAAATGGAGTATTTTAAAGGTGCCCAAGAATGCTTTTTCACAAGATGTAATATAAGTCTAAGGTGTCCCCTGAATGTGTCTGTGAAGTTTCAGCTCAAAATACCCCATAGATTTTTTTTAATTAATTTTTTTAACTGCCTATTTTGGGGCATCATTAACTATGCACTGATTTTTTCAGCGCGCCGCCCCTTTAAGACGCGTGCTCCCTGCCACACGAGCTCTCGATTATATTACAGCACATTTACAAAGTTCACACAGCTAATATAACCCTTAGATGGATCTTTACAAGATGTTCGTCATGCATACTGCATGCATGCTTCGAATTATGTGAGTAAAGTATTTATTTTGATGTTTATATTTGATTCTCTATGAGTTTGAGGCTGTGCTCCGTGGCTAACGGCTAATGCTACACTGTTGGAGAGATTTATAAAGAATGAAGTTGTGTTTATGAATTATACAGACTGCAAGTGTTTAAAAATGAAAATAGCGACGGCTCTTGTCTCCGTGAATACAGTAAGAAACGATGGTAACTTTAACCTCATTTAACAGTACATTAGCAACATGCTAACGAAACATTTAGATAGACAATTTACAAATATCACTAAAAATATCATGATATCATGGATCATGTCAGTTATTATTGCTCCATCTGCCATTTTTCACTATTGTTCTTGCTTACCTAGTCTGTTGATTCACCTGTGCAGATCCAGACGTTACTGGCTGCCCTTGTCTAATGCCTTTCATAATGTTGGGAACATGGGCTGGCATATGCAAATATTGGGGCGTACACCCCGACTGTTGCGTAACAGTCGGTGTTATGTTAAGATTCGCCTGTTCTTCTGAGGTCTTTTAAACAAATGAGATTTATATAAGAAGGAGGAAACAATGGAGTTTGAGACTCATTGTATGTCATTTCCATGTACTGAACTCTTGTTATTCAACTATGCCAAGGTAAATTCAATTTTTGAATCTAGGGCACCTTTAAGTTGTTTCCGCTGTTGTAATAAGACCAAATCATTTGGCATTGTGCAGATTTGTGTGGTGTAAGTCTCACTACTACACTCCAGTGATGAAATATGCGTGTCCTGTAAATGGGAAGCCTCGCTTCACTCGCTGTATCCTTGTGGAAAGGTGGAGTAGGCTCTTTTTCTCCTTCTCGCTCATCTTTCTGTGATTTCTTGAAAAAGCGTAATATTGAACTTTGTGCATCATGTTAATGAACTCTCATGCGCAAAGAAAATGACAATGTAGACTACACGCAACACGTTAATCAAACCAATAAGTTTGAAAACAGACATTGCATTTTATATAGCATTGGTCAATCTATCAATTAGAGTTACAAATCAACAACTCCTTAATTTTTTTTATTTTAAGCAATCAGGAATCTGGGGGGGCCGGACATGTAAATGTACTTAACTCGTACCGAACCATGTCCATAAAACCGAGGTACGTAACTGAACTGTGACTTGTGTGTACCGTCACACCCCTAATATATATACAGTCAAACCAAACATTATTTAGACATTTTTGATATATTTTTACTAGTGGGTGCAGGACACTATAGTTCATTTATGCAAGTGAGGATAGCAAAATAAAGTAAACTGTGACATATTATACCCAATAATTCTTCATACAGTGGACCACCAGTAAAATTGATAACAAATTGGGTAACACTTTATAATCTCACGCTATGAAGCATTAGTTAAGCATTAGTAAATAGTTAATTAATCATTTATAAAACATTAATAGACATTAGTAATCCATTTATAAATACAGCTATAAATGCTTTGTTCTTGATTTATAAGCATATCTATAATGAGTTTAATAATTGTATTTACATACTTTATTAATGATCAATTTATCATTTCTAAATTATGTATTACATTATTCACAAACCAGTTATTTAGGAGTTGTCAGTGGTTCATAAGATCATTTAGAAAGTGTAAGTAAATGATTAATAACATATTTAAATGTACATTTATGCATATTATTATTTAGACATATAGTATTAGTTACTAAATGCTTTATTATTAACACATATTCCTAGTGTCAAAACTACCTCGGTACTAACTTTAAAACATTAGAGAACAGCAGTGCAGAAGATCACTGAACCTTTAAATCTCATTTATAAAAGCTTTACAAAGCATAAATAGTGCTCACTTTAGATGAGCTCACAAAAATAGTTAACTGACCACTTCTAAATGTTTTATAATTACCTGAATTAATCATGAATTGCAGTAGGAATATATGTTAATAAAGCATTTATTAACACACTAAGTAACTATTACTATATGTCTAAATAATAAGATGTATAAATGAATGTTTATAGTTTATTAATCATTTACTTAGACTTATTAAATGATCGACAACTCCTAAATAACTGGTTTGTAAATAATGTAATACTTAATTTAGAAATGATAAATTGATTATTAATAAAGTATGAAAATACAATTATTAAACACATTATAGATATGCTTATAAATCAAGAATAAAGCATTTATAGCTGTATTTATAAACTGCTTACTAATGACTATTAATGCTTTATAAGTATTTACTAATGCTTCACAGTGTGCAGTTATTATAAAGTGTTACCAAAAAGGGGAACCAAAAATTATTCAGACACTTTGACCAGACCATGTTTTGCTTAAGTGTTATCTGACATAATTAAGATGATTTTTTTCTGACACAGTTTAACTCTGAGATCTTGTCATATTTTATTACCATTTTTTTAAACTATAGTGAATAAACTGAATTAATGAATGAAATATTCAAGGTGTCTGAATATTGTACACACACACACAGCTTTTAGACTGTAGCAGCTTTAGAACAAAGACGCATTTAAAAGAGTAACTTGATTGACTGACTGAACACTGACACCCCCCACAGCACCTGGACTGTGTATATAGGGGCTCCAGCACTGCTGTGTATGTGTGTATCACACTCATGCTTGCTCAGCAGAACGCTCTACATGCCCCCTAGACAGGAATGGTGTCATCGAGGCCTGTCAGAGCACAGACGGATGATTTCACTGCTCCGCTGAGCGTCTATCCCTTTTGTACATTTTCTCATGCTTTTACCTTTTTTCTCATGCTCTCCAGAACTATTAAGTCTTTCAGGTGAATTATAGTTTTGTTTTTTAAAGACCCCATAGAATGGTTTAATGACTTGATTTTCTTTCTCGTGTTGTTGACATAGTTACTACTTAGCTTTTATTTTACACTATTTGCTGCTTACTATTGGTAGTCAGTTGCAGGAGGCTTTACAAGGAGGTCACTATAAGTAACTTTGCAACTGCATGTCAACTAACTCTCATTAGAGTATTAGTAGACTGTTAGGTTAGGGTTCGGGTTTGAGATTTTAGAATAAGTTGACATGTTGTTGCAAAGTTACTTATAGTCAGTAGAAGGTCTGTTGGGCAGCATCAAAATAAAGTGTTAGCAGATGTTAAGACAGTCTACTAATATTCTACAAAAATTGGCGAAGGGCTATGAAGCAAGGGGAACGGAGCGCAAGTGTTAATGAGCATCACCTGCACGCCAGACTGGCCTGAGCTGCATTTAACTCCACTTTTAGACATACACTCTCAAACTTCCCTAAGCACATCCCCTCGGGGGAATCCCCACTGCCATTTTGAAGTGCATTGAACTTTGTCAAGTGGGTGAGGGAAATTCCCTCAACCCCTCGATTTTGACAGAGGGAGCAAGTCTACTCAACATGTACACTTCAGGCAGCTCCGTAGACCACAGTGAAACACGATTGTGACGTCACAGCAGGTCGCGCTTAATTTACTCCCACCCCACACAACTCTAGTGTATGATGTTACTGTGATTTTGACATTTAACCACATTATACTTGTAGCTACCTTAAAGGGTTAGTTCACCCAAAAATGAAAATTATGTCATGAATGACTCACCCTCATGTCGTGTCAAACCCGTAAGACCTCCGTTCATCTTCAGAACACAGTTTAAGATATTTTAGACTTAGTCCGAGAGCTTTCTGTCCCTCCATTGAAAATGTATGTACGGTATACTGTCCATGTCCAGAAAGGTAATAAAAACATCATCAAAGTAGTCCATGTGACATCAGTGGGTTAGTTAGAATTTTTTGAAGCATCGAAAATACATTTTGGTCCAAAAATAACAAAAACTACGACTTTATTCAGCATATATATCTTAAACTGTGTTCTGAAGATGAATGAAGGTCTTACGGGTTTGGAACGACATGAGGGTGAGTCATTAATGACATAATTTTCATTTTTGGGTGAACTAACCCTTTAAACTGACTGTTTTTTTTTTTTTTTACACAGTTATGGTTTATTGTAATCATTTTTATTTGTGTAATTGTGCATAAAACAAATTCATAAGGAAAAAAAAAACTGTTTCCAAGTGATTAAGGGCTTAGTGTGTTCCATTTAAACACATTTCAAGGTCTCCACCAGTAATGGGCACTTGTGAAATGTAAACAGTGACGTACATCCAGGTGAACGAGATGGAGGGACATTAGTGAGGGCAGGGCATTAAAAAAAATGGACTTAAACGCAGCCCTGGAGTCCCAAGGACCAGGCCTGGACTTTATGTTGGCCTTGGCTGTTGCTTGATTTTCGTTTTGTTATTTGTTTATTTGCATTCATTTTTTGCTGTTTCCTACCTCCCTCTCTGAACTATGAACATCGTTACAAGTCAGAACTGTCCGATTTTTTTTCCACTTATTTTAAGCATAAAAAAGATACAATCAATGAAAACTAGTCTAAACATCACATGATGAGTGATGCTTCTCAAGTCAATGTATATTTAAGTATTTTTAGATATTTTGACTTTCCAAAACAAGACTCAAATACTCATTATGAATAGGATTTTTTGCAGTGTAAGGGTCTTTGCACACTGAGTACGAAATTCTCGTCAAAAATTTTTGCACGTTAAAAGATAAATACGACCTCGCGTTGTGTTAATCACGTTTACACACTGCGGATCGGGTTCAGTTTTCTGCGTTTTTCGCATCCATAGCATTTTGAGAGGTGTTTTGACCATTCAGAGCCACCATACAAGCAAACATCAAAATCCAGAATGGCGTCTGACTTGATGCAGTTGATCCACTTCGTCACGCAGCACAAAGCACTGTATGACAATCAAAGTGTGCCAGCAAAGCATCAAACTGATCCACTGACATCCTGAAGTAAACTTTGAATCGCTCATGAAAATCCCGCTGCGCCTTAATAAGGAGGTGGAACTCTCCTTCCTCTATATGCAGTCTCATGGTTTGGATGGACACAATATTTCCTCTTTCTTTTTCTCTTTTTAAGAAGAAAGAGAACAACAAAATCATCCTCACTGATTGAAGACTGTTTTTTTTTTTTTTTTTACTTTTTTTTGGCATAGGATTAATTATTACGCATCAGACTCAGTGTGTAAGGTTTCTGTGCATGATGAATTTTTAGGATGACGAATATGAAAAAAAAACGCAACAGACTCAGTGGGGGGTGTAATGCTATTTCATGCTTTCTGACTTATTTACACTGTTAAAGAGTTGCATTCTCATGTTAAACATGGCCAAAGTTTCAAAACACAAGTTGGACGTATGAAGTATTTCTGTGCCAAGTATACTACTTCCAGTGGTGGACCGGGTTTTTTTTTCTTTTGTTTGTTTCCTCGAGTATGACCTGTATGACGTCATAAAGGGAGAAGTGCCTATACAAGGAATTCCGCATTCCTTGTATGGACACTTTTCCCTGATAAGCGTGCACGCACACATCACTCAGAGCAAGAGCAAGAGCACGCCCATCAACGCGTTTCGTTCGGGATACGGAAGCCGAGAGATTTTTCAACAATGGCTGTGTCCCAATTCAGGGGCTGCACCCTTCGAAGGCTGCATATATCATCGAGGCATATAAGATAATAACCGTTCAAAAATAACCATTAGATTGCAAAGTAAGAAAGAAATTACAGTATTTTGCACCTCACAATGAATATCAGTCAATTTTATTACAGTTACTTTCTTAAATAAGACACCCTTGATGAAGTATTCAGCCTTCAAATGCGACCTCCGGAGGACGCAGCCTCAGAAATGAGACGCAGCTACTGTCAACAAAGGAGTGTGTTTTTGGTTGTGAGGGAAAGATGACCTTTTTCAGCTTCCCAAAGAACCCAGTGTTAAGGGAACAGTAGGGGTGTGACGAGATGGGTATCTCACGAGACGAGACGAGACAAGATTTTTACACACTATTTTTAAGAAATCCTCAATGGCGAAATACATGACTAGAAAAAATACTCTGCAGGTGTATTTGAAATGTTGTAACTAATCATCTTAATGAATGTCATTCAGTTCTACTTTCTGAGTATGAATTATCATATGCAGTAAAAGACAACAATACTCAAGCACTGTAAAAGGTTTTGCCACAAACTCAACTGACTGACTTCTCTTCTGTATTTCAGTCTCTTCAGACCTTACTGTACATGATTTATGAGCTTCTACAACTTTTGACCTCCTAACTGAACTCCTTTCCACAAACTGATCATAGAAATGAAAACAGTATAAATAAAAATGGTAACACTTTACAATAAGGTCTCATTTATTAACATTAACATATTAACCAACATCAACTAACAATGAGCAACATATTTGCTACAGTATTTATTAATCTTTGTTTATGTTAGTTGATAAAAATAGTCATTCATTGTTAGTTCATGATAGTTCACAGTGCATTAACTAATGTTAACAAATGAAACCTTACTGTTTGTGCTTAATAAGATTAATAATAAGAGAAAACTGTTATTCATTTTTATGGTAACACTTTACAAGTTGAGAGACTCTCAATATTCAAAGTGCAAATAAGACCAAATTTTTCTCTGATACAGAGCTAAGAGATGGTTACAGCTACACTGCCCAGCCTAAAATAGCTTTCATATTGAGAGATATTTGCATGCATCAGGGAGCCGCTTTCAAAATGCGGGGTATTGAAATCACGTTTGAATGCGCGCTCTCGTTTACTTTCACTTTCAGCGATCGCGCATAACTCTGTAAATATGGAGCGGCGGCGACCGTTATCCAACTGAATTAAATGTTTTTTTATTTAAACACAAAGCAAAACGATAGAGGAGGCGTGATGTAAACGTAGCGGTGGCATATTCTTTCCTAATCATCCTAACACTCTGTCATGGCAACATCACGAGACTACTTTTCGCCTCGATGAGAAATCTCTTCACACTTTAGTCTCGTGAGATCTCGTGACGTGAGATCTCGTGACACCCCTAGGGAACAGTGGATGAAGTTTGATTTTCCAGGGCAGCAACGGAGTTGTACACGTATGTTTGTTTGTTCCCGGGATTTCGGTGATGAATACTTTGTAAACAAGTCCCAGTTCGGCGCTGGATTTTCAGATCGTGAGTGATAAGTAAAGCTGCATCAGATGTCTGTTTTGATGGCGATCGGCGCGCAAGTGCATAAAAAGTAAACAACATGAACGTTTTTGTTCCATTTTTATTTCGATGTCACAGCTTGCAGACGATCTCAACAGAAAAGCTGCGCAACTCTTTAGCTCGGCCCACGGCATGCCTCCAGGAGCTCGGCTTTTTTCAGAAAGACTCGGTACGCCGTATTTATCTTTTATAAATATGATAAAACTAAAGACTTTTCAGAGATATGAAGGATGCACTGCTACTCTGTATGTACTCAAGATTAACAAGAGATTGGCAGAAACTGTGTGTAGAACTGTGTGTGTTTAGCACTAGCATATACATGAAAACCAAGATAACAGACATGGACTAAAAGCTACAAAATTTAGATGTTTGACTCTTTTTATGTTATTAAAATGTTTTAATTAGAATCAAAAGGGGATTTGCAGCCTGAACCTTTAAGTTCTTCAAGGAACTTTATTTGAGGACATCGGGGGAGGCTTGCGTCTTTTCCAGAAGCCAAACCTATTCACTTTGCCTCTAATTCACTCTACACAATGTTCATACTGTTGCTCCCTCAACAGAATCACTCACTTCCTCTACATGGCTGTTTCCTGTGGTGACGGTGGTCATATTGCTGCCACATGCTGCCTGTCAGAGCTATTGCAGACATGTTGAGGATATATGTGAGGACATATATGTCCATCGCTTCTATTATGTTGCTTTTTATCTTTCTTTTTTTTTTTCCATGTGCTCTGTTTTTCTTGGTTGCTCATGTGTTGTGGTACAATTAGGGGCGATCTTTAGGGAGAAGAAAGCGTGTGTATGTGTGTGTGCGCGGAAATCTAATGTAATGTAATATTCAGTGTGTGTTTCTTGGCCAAAGGGCAAGTCTGTCTCGGCCTCTCATGATCCTACACATCCACAATCTGTCAAGTTTAGGAGAGGGACTTTCCACTGAGGGGACTTTCCATGCCGCTCCAAACGGAGCCAAAAAGAGCTCTTTTCCACGACTCCATATGATCCCCTGTAGAATAGCGATCACTGCTGAATGCTGCTTTTCAAATGCTGACCAGCCCAGGAACCTGGTCTCACACTTGTGTTTTGACTGAAGAAAATTGGCTGTAAAAGTTTTTAGAGAATTTTACTGAATGAAATTTAAAAAAGTAAGACAGCTGACATGAATTTAACAGCTTCTAAATCTGTAAAAGCCAGTTGAGATTGTGTCATTAGTAGTGCTTGCTAAGTGCTAGAGTATAAAAGGCTGTTTTGTTGTTCTTTTTGCAGCTAAAGCAACCACAGCACTTTCCTAACACTTACTTTGCACTAAAAAAGTGTCCTGATTCATGAGGTCACTGGTGAGAACTGAGAATCTATGAAATTACCACATATATTTTTATATAAAAGACTGCTTGATGATGTTTGGTTTTGGCTTTGTTTAAGCATCATTATTAGTACTGTTCAGTAAGTATCAAAATAATTTATTAGTATTTTGCATAGAAGTTAATGCAAATGAATAAAAGACTTGCATTGTTATTAAATGCATGCAGTAATTGGTTAGATGATCATTTTTCCTCCTCATGACCTTTTATATTTTCTTGCATTTTAATCAAAGCAGGCTTTTTTACCATTTCTTTTTGCTCCATTAAAATTCCCATGGCAAGCACCAATAAGGAAAGTTAAAAAAGATTTATGAAAATGAAAAAGGCAGACTATTCTCACAGAATAAAATCTAGTTGGAGGTAAAAAATATTTTCAAGCGTTGTGGTGTAAAAACTTCAGAGAATGTGCTTAGTGAAAGTTTACTTCAGATTCATGCTTTTAAAAAAAAAATCTGCTAAGGCACTCAAGGAAAAAAAATCCTCATCCATCTGGAGCCAACTTCACCAAACTATCCGCTTATGAGTCCAGCGTTGGCATAGTCGCCTACTGGCACCAGTCAAATCTGTGTGGGGAGGCGCAGTGTCTGCAGAAATCACCCACAAGAGTCTGAGTTTCATCTTATGCCTAATCAACTAACTAAAGCACTGAACGTCTCTGAGGAGCGGTGAGGGTCAGGTGAAACTCCCAATATGGGTTTGATGGACGCTGTTTTTGTTAATGCCAGAAAGAGTGTTCACCGCTTAAAGCAACAAAGTCTTGTACTTTTTTTAATGGTGGAACTGTAAAGAATAAAGCAACCATTTTTTATGTTATTATATTTGTTTGTTTTCTTTTCATTTACACTTTAAAAGAAAGTTCTTTGGAGTACATGTAAATGTCATGGTATTATTTAGCGTTCAATACCAAGGTATAGGAGAGATTGGAGCTAGTTGACACTATGTCAGTAACTTTTAAGATTTTGAATCAAAAGTTCAAATACTCAAATGCTCATTTTCTCTAGCTGTGGTTTTTATGTTGGATCTCTTTTTTTTTTTTTTCTTGGCAAGAGCTGTCAAAATGTTCAATGGCTTTTTTGTAGTCAAGACTTCAAGGTGTGTTTATTTACTTTTAAAAAAATTATAGACCGACTCCAGATATTCATTGGAATAATAATAATAAAAAAGTTACAACTAACCCTGTTTTTCCTATACCGAAGCATCATGGGATTACCATCTGAAACCATGGTTAAAACCCAAACGATGGGTTTTTATAAGAAAAATATCCATATTTATAATTTTATAAACTAGAATATACACACACATATATATCCCAAAAGTTTTGGGACGCCTGCCTTTACGTGCACATGAACTTTAATGACATCCCATTCTTAATCCGTAGGGTTTAATATGGAGTTGGCCCACCCTTTGCAGCTATAACAGCCTCAACTCTTCTGGGAAGGCTTTCCACAAGGTTTAGGAGTGTGTTTATGGCACACTCCTAAACCTTGCACATTTGTGAGGTCAGGCATTGATGTTGGCGAGAAGGCCTGACTCACAGTCTCCGCTCTAATTCATCCCAAAGGTGTTCTGTCGGGTTGAGGTCAGGACTCTGTGCAGGCCAGTCAAGTTCCTCCACACCAAACTCACTCATCCATGTTCTTTATGGACTTGCTTTGTGCACTGGTGCGCAGTCATGTTGGAACAGGAAGGGGCCATTCCCAAACAGTTCCCACAAAGTTGGGAGCATGAAATTGTCCAAAATGTCTTGGTATGCTGAAGCATTAAGAGTTCCTTTCACTGGAACTAACGGTTCAAGCCCAATCCCTGAAAACCACCCCACACCATAATCCCCCTCCACCAAACTTTACACTTGGCACAATGCAGTCAGGCAAGTGCTGTTCTCCTGGCAACCGCCAAACCCAGTCGCGTCCATCGGATTGCCAGACAGAGAAGTGTGATTCGTCACTCCAGAGAAGAGTCTCCACTGCTCTAGAGTACAGTGGCGGTGTGCTTTATATAGCTGCTCGGCCATGGACACCCCTTCCATGAAGCTCTCTGCACACTGTTCTTGAGCTAATCTGAAGGCCACACGAAGGTCTGTAGCTATTGACTCTGCAGAAAGTTGGCACTTCGTGGCTGAGTTATTGTTGTTCCCAACTGCTTCCACTTTGTTATGATACCACTAACAGTTGACCGTGGAATATTTAGTAGTGAGGAAATTTCACGAATGGACTCGAATTGCACAGGTGGCAACCTATCACGGTACCACGCTTGAATTCACTGAGCTCCTGAGAGAGACCCATTCTTTCACAAATGTTTGTAGAAGCAGTCTGCACGACTAGGTGCTTGATTTTATACACCTGTGACCATGGAAGAGATTGGAACACCTGAATTCAATGATTTGGATGGGTGTCCCAATACTTTAGGCAATATAGTATATGTACAGACAGAAGACAGAAACTGATACATGTTTGAAATTATTTTTTTTGTAAACTAACCCTTTATGGAATGTTTCCAGCTGTTTGTTAAATAAAAATGGACAAAACAGAAAGGAAAAATGGTTGATGTCCTAATTACCACTTACTGCATAATTCATGACAGTATCTTTTATAATATCAGGCTGGAAAGGGAAAAGATAATAAATACCTCATTAATATCAAATTAATACCTCAACAGTGTGTCAAAGAGACTGAATATGTTTAGTCAACATTTTTCAAGCTGTCCGTCAGTGCTCAATACCCCAGTGATTAAATCAGCCCTGTTCTGACAGTCTGGACCAGGATTTAAAAAGAAACTGATTATATAAACAATCCAGTTTTGCAGCCAAAATCTGTCTGTTCTTTGTGGAAATCTCTCATCTCTTACTTCTGAACATGGGCCGCACTACTTGGCACTGAAAACAAAGCTTTCTGTCTGTGCTGTAAACAACGAATGAAGTGAAACGTTAATCACAAACTCTCGCTGATGACATCAATCTGCATCCTAATTCGAACAGTGTCCATCTCATACGGAGGAAAAAAACAAAGAGGCACAAAAGGAAGGGAGTGTTTGAGGGGAAGACCTGTTATTCACGCAGCTGTCAGAGTCGAGCAGCGCTCAGCTCTAACAAGACAAACTCAAAGATGGGTGGCCAGAAATCAATTACTTTAGCGAGAGTTTGAGGAGATTGTGTGCGACAGAGGTTTTGTGTGCTTGTTCTTACATGAAATAAAGCAATATGCCACCTCACACTTTAAATTAGTCATACAGTTCTGAAATATATTTCAATGAATCAGACTGTTTGACCATTAAACAGTCACAGTTTAACTTGTGATTGAATTGTGATTGTTTACTGCAGCTATCTGTGTCTTCTTACCTTGCAAATCTCACAAAGATTTCACTCACTACGCTCTAAGTGACAAAAATGACAACATGTTTATGTTCAAAAGTGTGGGGTCGGTAAGTTTTGTTTTTGGAATAAATCTCTTAGGGTGTTTTCACACTTGTCATGTTTGGTTTGAGTAAAACGAACCCTGGTGCAATTGCTCTGTTAGTGCAGTTCATTTGAACATGTGTGAACGCTGCCATCCGAACCCTGGTGCGCACCAAACAAGCGGACCGAGACCGCTGAAAAGACGGGTCTTGGTCCGCTTCCAAATGAACCCTGATGGGGTTCGAATGATATATGAACGCAACATGGACCAAAGACATGTAAACCAACCAAAAACAGGAAAATGAGACTCTAAAAAGGACAGAATCCTCACGCATACCGGTTTTTCTTGTCATATTCGCGAGTTTGCCCATCTCAGGCATCAGACGCACGTCTCCACGCAGCAGATTGTTTGTGTGTGACGGAGGGTTTCCCGCCGCTGTTTTGACTCCTTTACACATTTTATAAGCTCTTCACGAGTTCCCAGCTGGCCAAAATACCATCATCTGCAGGCTACACACACACAACGAGTGCATTTACCTCAGCACACAGCATCGTTTTGATTGTTCTGTAAGTTCTGTCTCAAAATAGGCATATGCATTAAAGGTGCCATCGAATGTTTTTTTACAAGATGTAATATAAGTCTAAGGTGTCCCCTGAATGTGTCTGTGAAGTTTCAGCTCAAAATACCCCACAGATTTTTTTTAATTCATTTTTTTAACTGCCTATTTTGGGGCATAATTAGAAATGCACCGATTCAGGTTGCGGCCCCTTTAAATGCTCACGCTCCCCCGCCCCCGGAGCTCGCGCTTGCCTTAAACAGTGCATAAACAAAGTTCACACAGCTAATATAACCCTCAAAATGGATCTTTACAAAGTGTTCATCATGCATACTGCATGCATGCGTCGAATTATGTGAGTATTGTATACTGTTACATTGTTTACATTTGATTCTGAATGAATTTGAGGCTATGCTCCGTGGCTAACGGCTAATGCTACGCTGTTGGAGAGATTTATAAAGAACGAAGTTGTGTTTATGAATTATACAGACTGCAAGTGTTTAAAAATGAAAATAGCGACGGCTCTTGTCTCCGTGAATACAGTAAGAAACGATGGTAACTTTAACCACATTTAACAGTACATTAGCAACATGCTAACGAAACATTTAGAAAGACAGTTTACAAATATCACTAAAAATATCATGTTATCATGGATCATGTCAGTTATTATTGCTCCATCTGCCATTTTTCGCTGTTTTCCTTGCTTGCTTACCTAGTCTGTTGATTCAGCTGTGCAGATCCAGACGTTAATACTGGCTGACCTTGTCTAATGCCTCGATCATGGGCTGGCATATGCAAATATTGGGGGCGTACACCTCGACTGTTACGTAACAGTTGGTGTTATGTTGAGATTCGCCTGTTCTTCGGAGGTCTTTTAAACAAATGAGATTTATATAAGAAGGAGGAAACAATGCAGTTTGAGACTCACTGTATGTCATTTCCGTACTGAACTCTTGTTATTTGACTATGCCAAGATAAATTAAATTTTTAATTCTAGGGCACCTTTAAAATCCGACCAATCAGGTTGTGAATGTGTCCCTATGCCTTTAAGTGTGGTATCTTTTGGTTCTGTGATAAAATTGCCCTTCTGAACACCAATCGGACCAGGATTAAATGTTTTTTCTTTTTTTTGGTCCGGAACAAATGAACCAAACAAACCGAACTATACCCTTACACACCAAAATTGTGTTTATTTGATCAAGAACACTGTAAAAACAGAAATATTTTTAAATGTTAGAAATTAAAGGACCATTTTCTACTTATGTATGTTTGTATGTAATTTACATATTTTTACATGTAATTTATTCCTGTGATCAAAGCTGAATTTTCAGCATCATTACTCCAGTCTTCAGTGTCACATGATCCTTCAGAAATCATTCTAATATGCTGATCTGCTGCTCAAGAAACATTTCTTTTTATTATCAATGATGAAAACAGTTGTGCTGCTTAATATTTTTTGTTAAAACTTTTGTTAAATGAAAGCTTAAAAGAACAGTATTTATTGAAAATATATTTTTTTGTATCATTATAAATGTCTTTACCATCACTTTTGATCACTTTATTGCATCATTGCGAAATAAAAATTATTATTTTCTTAAAAACTCGTACCCAAAATGGTAGTGTTCATGATGTATGAAAACTATTGCTGTCAAACGATTAATCACGATTAATCGCATCCAAAATAAAAGTTTGTTTACGTAATATAAGTGTGTGTACTGTGTCTATTTATTATGTATATATAAATGCACACAAACATACATGCATTTTAAAAATATTTATATTGTATATTTACATATATGTATATTTATATATGATTTACATTATATATAAATATCTTGTTAAATATATACATGCATGTGTATTTATATATACATAATAAACACACACATATATTATGTAAACATAAACTTTTATTTTGAATGCGATTAATTGTTTGACGGCACTACTAAAAACTCTTTTGGTTAGAAAGTTAGAAGTTGACCATGACCATTTCACTCAGCAGTTTCTTCAGTGATTCAAAGACAATATTAACTTTCTTATTAGTATGTCACAAAATTAATTTTACTTGGCTTTACATTGAGTAAAATTGTATGTGTGCTATTAAACATGATGGAACATGCAGGACTAAAGTCTGTTGAAATCATTAGCCTTGATTATTATTCAAGCTTTTCTCGGCTTTGAAGAGACTGGGAGAACCACAGCTGAGAGCCGCCACAGCTGCCAAAGGCACCGCGAGCGAAAAAAACAAAAAAACACTCTTTATATAACTTGCGCCCGGGCCAACTGTATTTGTGGTTGGAGGAAATTTCTCCTCGCTTGAGTCATTGAGATCACTTGCTCTCGGTTGTTTGCCCCTTTGTGCTCTTTGATCCGCCTTTTCTTGCCTTCGCTCTATCTGTTCCTCCTCTATTCCCTCCAACCACTCAGACAGATGTAAAGCTCTCTTCCCTGACCCGCACTAACACCGCAATCAGGACGAGATCCAAACACAGCCTCCTTAGGCCCCGTTGCCAGGCCGTAGTTCAGAGCTAGCGCTGCTGTGTGAGCGGAAACAGTCGGTCTGGGGCGATTTCAGTTTCACCTTTGACCTTTGGTTGTCCTCAGAGGACTCTCCTTCTACGCTTGCCAAGAGAGACTGCACACACTTTTGTTTGTTTGCTCGGCTTTCGACTCAATAATGATCTCCCACAGTACAGTACAGTACCGCTGGAAGCAATGGAGTTAAAAACACTGAGGAAGCGGATGAACGTCTGACTGTTAGCGTCAAGTTGTATGTCTTTGGAAAACTGCATTTGCACTTAGCTTCGATTAAAATGCACTCAAATGGAGTTTCCAGCTTTATGGTATAGTATTATGCCATGCCGTCTGGAGTGATTAAAAATAGCCAGTCGATTTGACAAAAGTGTTTAGCAGCTTGTGTATTTTGAGTGATTCATGCTCACAAAACCTTCACACTTCTATTAAACTGCAGAATTTTGTATTTATTTTAAGACAGACATTTTGCATTTGCCTTTATCAATTGATTAAAATAAAACATATTTTATTATTTATTATACTGTATATTATTTTTTTTTTTTTTACAAAAGCTCATTCTGGTTCTCGAACCTGATTGGCTGAGAGCTGTGCAATATTCCCCTAGTATCAGCATTGGAACCACTTCACCGTTTGTATCACTCCGCTTGCGGCGACTGTCATGGCGGCCGATCAAATCCATCATATTTTTTACAGATACTTCTGTTGTTGTGTCACGGAATGTAGTTTTAAGAGGTTTTTTTTAGGCGAGAATATAGTTATTTAGACCTCAAATATGTGACTCATATATAAACATAGCACCTATTTTACAATTTGTTTAGACTCTTTTGGAGATGAACGCTCATGTACCCGCTGAGAACAGCTTAATCTCGGCTAGTCCTTCGGGAATTTGCCGCTGGCTCTTATGTAGATATGGTTAAACATGATATAATTCATTTTGGGTATATTAAATGGGTAATCTTTGGTCTTATTAATCTATAACTTGTTCCAGAGCAAATTGATTTGGGTTAAGGGGAAAATTAAGTTTTTTTTTTTTTTTTTTTATATAAAGGGTCCGTTAGTGAATGTGATTTCGACTTCAGAGAAAGTTATGTTATTACACCATTAGATGGCAAATAAGGGATTCAGTAGCAAATTGAAAGGGACTGGTCGTAAACAAGGAAGTTGTTTTAGCGCAGTCATGGGAAATGCCCTTAACTTTTAAACGGACAAAGATATCGCTTTCCTCAGCGGACATTCAAACTGATTTTTATAATGGATATAGTATTATGGACATCGACCTGAAGAATGAATGCTATGTCAAATGCAGGCAATACACTCGCTCAGACAATCTCTCTCTCCATAATACAATAAGCTTCAATGGAGGGACTCGGCGTTCCTTCATTACTAGTTCTAAAGTGATGTTTTAGAATTAGTAATGGATCTTGGGCTCAACTGTTAAACTGCCAACTTGAGATTAGAATCCATGGCAGAAGGAAGTAGTTCTGCACAAAAGAGGGTTTTTAAAGACACTCCGTTTTTGTTCTTATTTATTTACACACTCGTGCCATCGAACTGTTGTATAAACGCCATATCACACTCGTAGCTGTGTGATATCGCCCTATATCAGCACAGCTGTGATTACCTACGGCCGAATCACAGCAGTGCTGTTATGCAGATACGCGTAGCCATGAGATATTGCTCATGTATATGTATTATTCTGCATATCTGTCTGTTGTAAGTTTTATTAGCCTAATGTATCTTTTATTTCATCTACTCTGTTGAAAAGGCTGATAATACAGTGCATTGCAGAATTCTAAAACATCCAAAGTAGTGTTTTTTTTTGTTTTGTTTTTTTCTCAGTCTGAAGTACTTCGCAACAAACCCCTCTTGATTTCCACCATCGTTTCTGCCAGAATGTAATTGTTCTTAATTTCCAAAACCCTTCAGCTCAAATTTAGCTTCCATTTTTTCAAGAGCGTCTATTTCTTCCATGTGTGGCCCAGATTCCTGCAGCGGTTCTGTTCTCCTACTGTATTCAATCGACATGTTCCTCTTCCCAGGTTATTTCAGCGGTCCTCTCTGCTTTTCTGTGCTTTTGTTGAGGAATGCCTCTGAGACGCAGTCACCTTTGAGTAATTACCTTCTCATGTTTCATGTTGAAAGAGCGTCTCTGTTTTACAGTTATAAAGAGCAGAGTGAACGGTGTCCTCAGCTCTGGCATCAGCTTTTATCAGAGGATGGCCGTTTCAGAACCGGGGCATTTTGGATGTTTCCCTTCAAGTTGAAGTTAAACACTTGCAAGATGAGCTCTGTATTGAAATTCATCTATCCTTTTCTTCTCTACAATTTTCTTCAATTAGTTCAGCTCGGAACCACTTAACTCACTGACTGTGGTGTGTTCTGCTCTTTATTAACGTAATACTTTAAGACATTTAAGATTAAAGTTTGAAGATGTGTACATCTAGTTCCAAATATGTATTTTAAGAATGCATAAAGTTCTTATATATCAAATTATAGATATATTAAAGAATCATTTCAGCTTTATTAGATTAAATCTGACATTTTGTGGAATGTTTATCACAAAAATCATGTCATTGGATTCTAGATTCTATCTATCTATCTATCTATCTATCTATCTATCTATCTATCTATCTATCTATCTATCTATCTGTCTGTCTGTCTGTCTGTCTGTCTGTCTATCTATCTATCGTTCTATTGTTCTATCATTCTATTGTTCTATTGTTCTATCGTTCTATCTATCTATCTATCTATCTATCTATCTATCTATCTATCTATCTATCTATCGTTCTATTGTTCTATCATTCTATTGTTCTATCGTTCTATCTATCTATCTATTGTTCTATTGTTCTATCGTTCTATCTATTGTTCTAACTGTCTATCGTTCTATTGTTCTATCTGTCTATCATTCTATCTGTCGTTCTATCTATCTATCTATCTATCTATCTATCGTTCTATCTAGAACCCGAATTCCGGAAATGTTGGGACATTTTTTAAATTTGAATAAAATGAAAACTAAAAGACTTTCAAAACACATGAGCCAATATTTTATTCACAATAGAACATAGATAACATAACAAATGTTTAAACTGAGAAATTTTAGACTTTTATGCTCAAAATGAGCTATTTGTAAATTTGATGCCTGCTACAGGTCTCAAAATAGTTGGGACATAGTTGGGACGGGGGCATGTTTACCATGGTGTAGCATCTCCTCTTCTTTTCAAAACAGTTTCAAGACATCTGGACATCAAGATTAGGAGTTTCTGAAGTTTTGGTGTTGGAATTTGGTCCCATTCTTGCCTGATATAGGTTTCCAGCTGCTGAAGAGTTTGTGGTCGTCGACGTATTTTTTGTTTAATAATGCGCCAAATGTCTACGACGAAGCCGTGCTGTTGTAATAGTTGTAGTATGTGGTTTTGCATTGTCTTGCTGAAATACACAAGGCCTTCCCTGAAATAGACATCATCTGGAGGGGAGCATATGTTGCTCTAAAACCTTTATATACCTTTCAGCATTCATAGTGCCTTCCAAAACATGCAAGCTGCCCATACTGTATGCACTTATGAACCCCTCTACCATCAGAGATGCTGGCTTTTGAACTGAACACTGATAACATGCTGGAAGGTCTCCCTCCTCTTTAGCCTGGAGGACACGGCGTCCGTGATTTCAAACAATAATGTCAAATTTGGACTCATCTGACCATAGAACACTTTTCCACTTTGAAACAGGCCATCGGCCCACAGGACACGACGGCGCATCTGGACCATGTTCACATACGGCTTCCTTTTTGTATGATAGAGATTTAGTTGGCATCTGCAGATGGCACGACGGATTGTATTTACCAACAGTGGTTTCTGGAAGTATTCCTTGGCCCATTTAGTAATGTCATTGACACAATCATGCCGATGAGTGATGCAGTGTCCTCTGAGGGCCTGAAGACCATGGGCATCCAGTAAAGGTCTTCGGCCTTGTCCGTTACTCACAGAGATTTCTCCAGGTTCTCTGAATCTTTTGATGATGTTATGCACTGTAGATGATGAGATTTGCAAAGCCTTTGCAATTTGACATTGAGGAACATTGTTTTTAAAGTATTCCACAATCTTTTTACGCACTCTTTCACAGATTGGAAAGCCTCTGCCCATCTTTACGTCTGAGAGACTCTGCCTTTCTAAGACATCCCTTTTATAGCTAATCATGTTACAGACCTGATATCAGTTAACTTAATTAGTTGCTAGATATTCTCCCAGCTGAATCCTTTTAAAATTTCTTGCTTTTTCAGCCATTTGTTGGCCCCCGTGTCAACTTTATTGAGACCTGTAGCAGTCTATCTATCTGTCATTCTATCGGTTTATCTGTTGTTCTATTTTTCATTCTATCTGTCTATCTATCTTCTGTTGTTCTGTTATTCAGTCTTTTGTTCCATTGTTCTATCGTTCGCTTTATAGTTCATTCCATCATTCTAGTGTTTGTTGTTGTTGTTCCATCTCTTCTGTTTCTTTTTTAACTGAAAACAACGGGCCAGGCTTGTTTTGCTATTTTGTGGACCAACTAATTAGTGCAAAAACAATTAAAGGCATATGCACGAACTGAGTGTATAGAGTTTGCACAGTTAAAAATAAATAAATAAATAAATCTTTGCACATACAGTATGCTGATGGCTAAAATTGCACACCACACACTGTATGCATATCCTAACGAAGTGAACAAGTGTAAAATTTACATTTGCTATTGGCTTCTGAAATCTACACTGGTATTTGCTTCAGAAAAATGCCAGTTTAGATATATTTATTTTTATGTTGTAATAATTGCCTTGTGCTCATTTTCTTCGTTTTTCACCCTGAAAATCTGCAGCTCTGTGGTGTGGAAATCAGAAGCATGTGTGAGGTGAAAAGTTTAGAGCAGGATGGATTTATGTAGCAATCATTAAAACACCATCTGATGCCGATGAGCGAAGGATTTGCTTGTTTTTAGAGAGCCTGAATTTGTCCCGAGTAGCTGATCCGAGATCCGTCTTGCCGTGGGCTGTGTGATGGGTTGGACGGGGGCGAGCTGGCCCTGAATCAGTGCTTCAGGAGGAGGGGGTGAGAGGGGTCAACACGAACAGGAAATCATCAGCACTGTGGATAAATATGGCAGTGTGCCTCGGGCCCGGCTGGACGTATTAAAGAGTCACACACACAAAGAGCTCTTGTGTCTAGACTGACCGCTGCATGTGGCTCGACTTTCAGTGATGAACGAGTGACTCGCAGGTTAAAAGACTGTTGGTCGAGGAGGGGTAGAATAACCTCTTTTCAAATCATTCAGCCTTCTCTCTTCCTGTTGTCATTAGAGAAATCAGCTCTATTTTTTAAAGACCTTAGGAAGGTTTGTTTTACAATTGATTTACCAACAATTCTAGTGGTTGTTTAAAGGTGCCCTAGAATTAAAAATTGAATTTATCTTGGCATAGTTAAATAACAAGAGTTCAGTACATGGAAATGACATACAGTGAGTCTCAAACTCCATTGTTTCCTCCTCCTTATATAAATCTCATTTGTTTAAAAGACCTCCGAAGAACAGGCGAATCTCAACATAACACAGACTGTTACGTAACAGTCGAGGTGTACGCCCCCAATATTTGCATATGCCAGCCCATGTTCAAGGCATTAGACAAGGGCAGCCAGTATGTGGTTAAAGTTACCATCGTTTCTTACTGTATTCACGGAGACAAGAGCCGTCGCTATTTTCATTTTTAAACACTTGCAGTCTGTATAATGCATAAACACAACTTCATTCTTTATAAATCTCTCCAACAGTGTGTAATGTTAGCTTTAGCCACAGAGCATACTATCAAACTCATTCAGAATCAAATGTAAACATCCAAATAAATACAATACTCACATAATCCGACGCATACATGCAGTATGCATGACGAACACTTTGTAAAGATCCATTTTGAGGGTTATATTAGCTGTGTAAACTTAGTTTATGCACTGTTTAAGGCAAGCGCGAGCTCCAGGGGCGGAGAGCGCGCGATTTAAAGGGGCCACAGCATGAATCGGCGCATTTCTAATTATGCCCCAAAATAGGCAGTTAAAAAAATGAATTAAAAAAAATCCATGGGGTATTTTGAGCTGAAACTTCACAGGCACATTCAGGGGACACCTTAGACTTATTTTACATCTTGTAAAAATTCAACTCTGGTGAGTTGAATTTTATATATAATATATATATATGTATTTTTTCAATTGTAGTCTTTTAAACAGGCATCTGAAGAAAATAAACTAAGCGCAATGTAATGTTGTCAAAAATATTGATTACTTATTTACCTCAGAATAGACACACGATGCCAGTTGCTCTTTCTCTCATCTCTCTGACAGTGAGTCGACACACAAACCCTCCTCCCCTCACTCACTCTTTTCATTTGCTGTAGATGAATATTGTTGCTGTTACAGGGCTTGAATTTTGGCATGTGATTGTGCGTATTGCACATAATATTACTGCAGATTAATAAATTGTGAACGAGTGGGCGTGGCGTAAGTGTCCGTGTCCAATGGTGCAGGCAGTGCGGTTGTGACAGCTGTTAGACTTTTTACTTGTAATTGTTATTTTATTGAGCTTGGATGACACACAAATTATGCCTATTGATTCGATATACTATCATGACTTGTCATAGTTTAACATTTAATCAAAAATGTATTTAATTTTAAGTTCTGTTAATGTAAAATACAATCATGTATTTCCATGTATAGTGAACACTGTAACAGAAACCCGCTGCAATCCTGCAATACATAAAGCCGCCTCTCGGTACTAAATCGAGTTATTTTTCACTGCTTATTGCGCTTAAACAGTCAAATACACACAAAATAATGTCAAAATGCCAGTCTTGGTGAGTATTCATGTAAACACAGTCAGTATGTTTTAAGTGAACGTAAACAGTTGAGAAAGAAAATGCATGTGTAACAGTATAATGGATCTGTGCATCAGGTCTTAAAGTCACAGCAGCCTAATAAACCTGCTGCCAAATTATGAGATAATATTAAAAATATCTATATGGCAGTTTTTCCCCATGGTATTGATGTCAAAATTGTGGCCAGTGAAAATGCTGAGTGGCAAGTAACTTTGGAAAACCTCTAGACACAGTGACTGATGAGCATGAGTTCATGAGTCAAGCCCTATGTATAATGTATTCAGAAAGGTATGAACTAAACCCTGACAGTTTGATCAGTTTCATCTTGTATCACCCAAAAGGGGTTGATTTTGCGAGTACATCTTGATAATTGTACATTAATCAGCTTATTGTACGGCTACTTACCAAATAAATTAATAAATGAAAATAAAAATTTGATTTGATTTTGAACTTATTTATGTGAGAAGAAGGGGGATACGAGAGACGTGAAACTAGCACAGATATGGAGGAAATCAATTGCTCTGGACAAAAGTCAGATATACAGTTCATTATACACAAACATTTGACCGTAGAATGCCACGATTGACCAATCAGAAACAAGTATTCCTGCTGTTCTTTTTTTTTTTTTTTTTTTTCCAAGGATGCTGTGTTCTAAAATAGTTACAAACTAGTCTGTGTGTTCTAAACCAAAGAGAGCGTCTCATTTTCCCACGCCTTGAGGCATCTGTGCAACATCCTTCCCTGGAAAACGTGTGCCCTGATCCAGACATATGCAAACACTTATAGAAAGAATGTCAAAGCAGGACACATACGATCCCTCCGATGAGCAATTCATCGATTGTGTATCTCGCTTTGCATTAACAACCCTTCCATTTTAAATTAATTTAGCAGCTTTTAATGCTTTTGCACATTTGACATCGTACACATGGTTTATTTTTCTGTATTTGCTATGTCTGCACAATATAATAAACCTTTGAGTCGATCCATGATGTCATGCTCTGAATGCGCAGATACTGATCTCGTGGGAGAGATCGACCCAGCGAGTCAACGCCGCCTGAACCTTCAGACTTAAGACTTCATACGGCCGCTGCAGGCCTGCGCTGTGATTATTGTTAAGCCGTTTTTATTACCGTCTTTACAGCCTCCAGGTGTTTGCTCATGAACACGATTGCGAGTCTGTCTGGAATTGGCCCTTAATAAGCCCAGCCTTTGACAGAAGCTCTTGACTCATCGCAGGTTCATTGACTGAACAAACTAACCTCTCGAGTTGGGGCTCTGCTGTCCTGATGGAAACACTCTTGGACCTGATGTAATTCAACTGAATGGGATTCGAGGGGCGAGTGAAATGGTCTTCTTGCTGAGCCGCTGAAGCACTTCATTCAGTTGTCCCTATCAGGAAGTTTTTATATGAATGCATCTCTTCCAGGTTACTGCCTGCCAATCAGCCCCCAAAAAGTTTTTGTTTGTTTTTGGAAAGTGTAAGATGTCTGTTAAGTTTAAGATCTTACTGTGGACTGTTGCACGTCCCGCGAAAAAGAAGCAATTGAGGTAATTGCTTCAGGAATGAGATTGTTGTGAGAAGTGTATCTATATTCATAATCCATGATCAGCCTTACAGTTTTCTGTATTTTACCACTCTCATCCTCTCTCCAAATTGATATATTTTGAATTTTTATTTTATTTTTGAAAAACACAGTGTTGCATTCTGTCTATTTTTAATTTTTTCATTCTTTTGTCCACTTTCAACCACTTCTGTCCTGATTTCTTCGAGGGGAGGGTCTATGGGTGGTTAAATGAATGGGCTTTTTCAAATCTTTCTATCTTTGAGTGAAGGTAAAAGTTGGATGGCAGAAAACTTCCTTTAATTAAATGATTCCAAGACTGAAGTGTTAGTTTTTGGACGTCCGGATTCTGCCAATATCCTCTCAAAAACCTTGGGTCCTATAACTAACACTGTAAGTTACACAAGAAATTTGGGAGTTATTTTTGACCCGGCACTTAACAAATAAACTCAGTTGTCAAATCAGCATTTTTTCAGCTTAGATGATCGCCAAAATTAAATCTTTTCTTTCATTCAGGGACTTAAAAACCATTATCCACGCACTCAAGACTGGACTACTGCAATTAATTATATTTAGGGGTCACTCAATCTTGTTTGTCTCGCCTCCAGTTGGTCCATAATGCTGCGGCCTGACTTTAACAGGGACTAGGTTGAGGGAAAATATTACACCTGTTTTGGCTAGTTTGCACTGGCAAGGTAGGTTCATTTCTGCTCTGATAGACACAAGACCGGCCGAACGCTGTGAGTGTGTGTGTTAGAAATCAGGAATGATGAGAGAACATTGTGCTTGGTACATTTTTCATCTTCAAACCAAACTTGGGTCTTCAGCCGACAAAGTTTAAATCCCATCTGGCTTGAGCTCTTCCCATAATGTTTATGCATTAGGTCAGTAGACGGAGAGTAGATGGTCTTTTGTGGCTGTTTGAACACATTCGACCACATGAGCGTTTTCACTATAAAAGCGTTTTCAGCTACCTTTGGAAGTGGTCGAAAGTGGACAAGCATTTTACACCCCGTTTACACCTGTATTTAGCGTCGTCCACTTGAGATCCGATCGACCAAAACGCATCTAAACACCAGCTGTAAACAGGGCCTTAAAGTAGCATTCTGGCACCTTCTATTATTATTATTATTATTATTATTATTATTATTATTATTTTAAAGTATTAGTAATATTTTGTTAATGCCCATGCAAGGGACTACCTTCTGAACATAAAAAGGCAACTGTATATTTTCATATATACAGACATGTTTTTACTGTGATTATTAAGACAGCTTGTTGTTTTCACAATAAAATTGTAATGCTTTTACTGCACAAGGCCAAAGCAAATTGTTAAAATATTATCTGTAAAATATTTATTTTATATTAAATTTATAGTGCATATTTTCCCCATTTTTTTGTATAAACAACATCTATAAAAAAGTCATATTTTTTAATATTCATTTTATATTATTAATGTATTTTTATATTCCATTTAAATCACTTTAATAAACATCAGTATCACATAGCACAGCAGCATGTTATATTTGTGTTCATATATTTAAATTTTAAAATACTAATATGTTGTTGGTTTATTAAAGATGAGTTTGAGCCCAGGCCCACCCACGTGAAAAGTAAAAACCACTGGACTACTTGTTTTATTTTCTAGCTGATAAATGTTTATAGTCCTATCACAACCGAGTTACTAAGTACACTTTTTTAGGGATGTTGCCCTAGGCCAGATGTCATATCACCACCAGATTTTAGGGTTCCTCCATCACAGCACTGCAATCATGTCTGTTATTGCAGAAGTTCTTGAAAGTGTTTTTCTTTTTCCATCACAGTGTGCACACAAACACATGCTTACACTCTTACTCACACACCCTCCCACCTAAACGGACACACACAGGGGCCTTTGTTATGTCAGGCAGCCGTTGTATAAATAATAATGTTTAAATTTTTTTAACAACTCTTTTTATGGAACATTAGTGGAGTCCTGAGGTTTAAAATCCTGTGTAAAAACAGTTTGACTGGTCTTTTGAATGCAGTTTAGTTTAATGTCATTTGTATCTCTGCAGGTATTGGTGGTATGGAGGAATTCATTCTCAAGTCGGCCACCATCTCGACATCTCCTGCCTGCCCACCCTTCACGCCAATCAACTTTGAAGCCACGCCCATCGTCAGAGTAGCAATCGAGCCCAAACATCCAAGTACGTGTTGATAAGCAAAAGCAGGACACATTCACCTTGAGTACTATTTTGCATTGTGGTGCAGCTGGTAAAGCATTGCAGAAAACTACTAGGTACATAAAGAAATTAAAGCTGCAAGCAGCCATGCCACCTCCACCCGGTGGCTTTAGGAAAATAGAGCACGGTGGGCAATATGCGTTTAAGTATATAAATATAGGAGGACTACGTCAGTCATTTGTATTTGCCACACTTCCTGCTACCAGCTGGTGGCGATATGACTATAACAAAATTTTGGCGTGTAGATGTCTTCAGGCCAGGCCACTTATCATACACGTGAAATTTGAGGCAGATTGCACATTGTATGCTTGACTTACAAAAGCTTCCTGTTTCATGGTGAATCATCAGACTTTGCCAGGCCGCCACAGACACGCCCTTCAGCGAAAACTCAAGATCTTCGCAATTTAACGTCGCAAAGGCCTTTAGATTAGACTGATCTAATATGACCTTGGTCTGATTAAAGCTCTAGGAGGCGTTCGTTAAAGTATAACATCTGAAAATGGCAAAAACAGCAAAAATTTTGGAAAGAAAAGTCAAAATATCTGACTTCCTGTTGGGTTTTCAGATTTTGCACCTGGGACTTTTTTGTAGGTATCGGGCTGTTACATGTGTCTACCGAATTTCATACCTGTACGTGAAACGTAGCACTAAGGGTGATTAATTGAAATTTTGTATGTGGCACTATCAAGCCATTTTGCCACACCTAATTCTGAAACCCATATCAGATGTAAATTATCACCACTTCTGATGTTTGTGCAAAGTTTCATGAGTTTTCGAGCATGTTTAGGCCCTCAAAAATGTGATTCATTTCGGAGAAGTAGAATAATTGACTGAGCAATTATAATAGGGTCCTCACACCGTCGGTGCTCGAGCCCTAATAATAACTGATGAGCAAAGAAGAGTGCATTGAATCATCATGACTCAACCATATAAATGAACAAACAGTTATTTTTTCTCTGTCCTGAGGCTAGTTCTGCATATAATAGAAACTATTTAGGGTGTATATTTAGCTTAGTTTTTTTATCAAGTGTCTGCGATGATTCTGTTACAAAACGTAGTGTGCTGTGTGTATGTGTTTGGTGTGTGTTTGCTGCCAAAAACCTCTTTTTTTTGTTTCATCTGACCATAGAACCCATCCTGTTTGAATTTCCAGTAGTGTCAGTTACTTTTCATATGTTCTGTGGTCAGATGTATAAAAAAAAATGTTCTTTTTGGCAGCAAACACTCAAGATGGGTTTGGTGCACACAGAAATAAAAAAGTACCACATGTGTACAATGAAATATACTGCTGGATCTTTAATGTTTTGGGCCTATTTTTCTGCCAGAGGTTCTGGACATCTTGTTCAGATAGATTATGGATTGTAGCAAACAGCAAAAGATAAAAAATTAAAACCTGTCCCTGCTAGAAATCATATAAGGGGCCGTGGTTGGATCTTCCATCAGGACAATGATCCAAAACAAACATCAAAATCAACACAAAAATGGTTCACTGAGCACAAAACCAAGCTTCTGCCATGGCCATCCCATTTCTCTTACCTGAACCCTATGGAAAATGAGTGGGGTGAACTGAAAAGAAGAAACGCCAACATGGAGCTGGGAATCTGACTGCATATACCCAAAGTCCCTTTAAGACAAGTCATTTCACTCGGTGGCCATCTCTGAAACGCCTCTCGGGCATGCAAGTGCAGCTCCTATCTCTTTGAATGGGGAAACATCAAATTCTTCAAAGCTGTTTGCCAAGCTTTCGATTAAATTTCATATTTGAAATAACCAATGAAATCTGACAACAACTGTCTCATAAATGTTGTCTCTAAACGCTTGAATCATGACAAAAAATGGCATTTTTCATGCTGGTTCAACCTAATGCACATGCGCCTCTATAGGAAGCGCACGTCTGACTGTTTCTATAGGAACCGGAGCTTCTAACGGCAGCTGCAGTGACGCCATACTTTACCAGTCGGCGATTGGCTCTTATTTAGAAGGCTGGACTTATTCTGCTATATTGCGCGTTGCACTTTCTCCCATTCATAATAATACAAGTGCACCGTCTTTCTATATAAAAAGTCTTTGATATACCTACTACAGTACACTGATCCATTCAGAATTACTAAACACTAGGGCTTCCTTCGACTAAAGATTTTTCTGGTCGACTAGTAGTAACTACAGTAGTCAGCATTTGAAGTGGATCAAAAAAGTTCATCAAAGTTGTCCTAAGAAATAAGTTGTCCTAAGAAGAAGGTTGTAACACAGTTCGTAAATATGGGAAGAAGGAGGCAGGAACCGGCGAACATTCAACAAAACTTTACTTCAAAATAAACAAATACAAAACGAAAGTAATGCCGGCAGACCCTCGCGGACGTCTGCCGGCCACACAAACATAATAAAACATAAAATAAAGTCCAGGCCTGGTCCTCTCTCGTCCTTCACGGTCGTCGCTCCTCCTTTTATGCTCCCGGAGCTCCTCCGTGAGAGACTCAAGGCCGGTGCGCCTCCCAGGTGATGCTCGTTATCACCTGCGTCACCGGCCTCGCGCCGTTCCCTCACGGCTCTCGCCCGCCCTGCTCGTCACATACCCCCATCGCCCCTCGCAGGCCGGGGGGTACTCCCGAGACTGCGCTCTACTCCCCCCCGGGGCCTGTCTCGTCGGCCGCAGCACCTGGGGGTAAGGACAGACGAGACGAGAGAAAGGAGACGGGAGCAAGGGGAGCGACAGGACGAGAGAGGGGAGAGAGGAAAAAGAGAAAAAAAAAAATTCTGGGTCCGGCTCCCAGACACACTGCCACTCGGTCCTCAGCCTGCCAAGAGGCTCTTCCTCGCGGTGCCATGCGGTGGCACTGGACGCTCAGTGGACGGCCCGATCCTCGACCGCCTCCTGGCGGCCGGCGATGGCTCCTCCGGTTGAGGGCAGCCGGCAGCGAGTCCCCCGTCCCCTGCTCCTCCTCTTCATGGCGGACGGCAGCAGGCTCCGGCCCACGGCAGATGGCGGCGACTCCTCCGCTCCCTCCTGGATGGCAGCCAGCCCACCTCGTCCCAGGAGCACGGCATCCGGGTCTCCGTCCCAACTTTCACAAGGCTCCAGTACCACCGCCTCGGGCAGCCTCTCACGGTCTTCACACTCCCGCGCTGCACGAACTCCGCAGCACCACGATCCCCCTCAGCAGCGAGGGCTCTCCGACAGCATGTCCCTCCTTCCTCCCGGGTTTCGGCACCAATGTAACACAGTTCGTAAATATGGGAAGAAGGAGGCAGAAACCGGCAAACATTCAACAAAACTTTACTTCAAAATAAACAAATACAAAACTAAAGTAATGCCGGCAGACCCTCGCGGACATCTGCCGGCCACACAAACATAATAAAACATAAAATAAAGTCCAGGCCTGGTCCTCTCTCGTCCTTCACGGTCATCGCTCCTCCTTTTATGCTCCCGGAGCTCCTCCGTGAGAGACTCCTCGCGCCGTTCCCTCACGGCTCTCGCCCGCCCTGGTCGTCACAAAGGTTTTAGGACAACTTTGATGAAAGGTTTTGATCCACTTCAAATGTTGACTACTATAGTTCATTTTAAGCAATTAGTCGACTAATCGCACGTTTATTAATAAACCATATAAATCATAATAAAGAGCCTTTAATGCCTTCAAGCGCACACATAAAGCTTGCCACAGCACACAGACAGATTTAATGATTATGAATGTGTCGGGGGGAAAACAGCAAGGGGATTGCTTTAACATTTTAATAATTAATTGATGAACTAGTGTTTTCTGTATTTTCGGCTGCAGTGATGAAGTTGACGATGTTGATTCGTCATCAGTAGTGGATGTGCCTATATGCACATTTCAAACGGATTACATAACCTGAGAATATTTGTTATTTTCCATTTGAATTGGTTCATTTAGAAGTAGAAATTTCGCTTTCTATAGATATATTTTTCATGAGGCAAGTTTACATGGAGTTTCGGTTCTTTTTTTTTGGCACGCTCAAGTTCACAGAGAGAGGCAACAGAAAATGCATCCTGTTTGCTTTCATTATTTTACAAAAGCACAAGGTTTTGTTGTTATTGTGAGTGCACACAAATAAAAGTAGACTCCGATTCAAAAGATGTATTACTCTTATCTATATGACCAAAAATGACAGAGTATTTTAAGTGCAAGTGATCGCGCCGGCACCTCCATGTTAGCTCAGGCAGTAAGTGCGCTACTATTCAGCTTTCACACTCCACACAATCACTGGAATAGCCTACATTTATCTAGGTTAACGTTAAGGCGAGCGGCCATGTAAAGTTGTTATACTTACATGTTTCAGATGATAAGGCATATTTGAGGTCGATGAATGATAGGCGAGTGTTTGGATGTCCTGCCTGATGTACTTTAATTACCACATACACCAGCTGTTAACGATCTGTCCATCACAGACAGCGTGACTTTGCCACTTCCTGATTTTTTTTTTCTTTTTTCTGCGACTAATAAACTTTTGGTCGACTAAGCCTCTTCTTGTCGGCTAACAGTTAGTTGACTATTAGGGGGCAGCCTTACTAAACAGCAACAAACATGACAAATCCTGAATGTGTGGAAACAACGTGAATGTACTGAAATGTGTCTGTGCATAAATACAGTGTGTGCTCAGATCATCGAGAAGACACACGGTTTGTTTGAGCATCAATATAATGGAATCGCGCATGCTTACTGTATGACTGCTGTACGTCACTGCAATCTTCTTTACCTTGATGTCAATCTTCATCCATTAAAACTTTACTAGCTAAACACTGGTTTGCTTTATCCAGCCGATAAATGTATTTTTTCTACTGTTTGAACAACATATTTAATTTGTGTGTATGTCTGTGTATGAAGCCTTAAAAACTGCCTACAATGCCAGCTCACAATGACTAACCATAAAAAAAGATGCATAAGCATACAGATTAAATTGTCATCTCTTATGGTTCTCTAAGGTGCAAACATCCCTCAAAAAGGTGCTTTAATGGCAACTTCTCCAGGTTCACTCAGAGGTGGTGTTATGATTCTCATTAGCAGTGTCAAAGATGGCATGGAAACCCTATCCATATAAAAGCATCACACTCGCTCATGTGGGACGCATTAGTCACGAGCACAGCTGTAATGAGGAAGTTAAATGCTTCCCAGTTTAGCACACCAAGAACTGTCTGATCTCAATTGTGCGATCACACAAACACAAGAGATCATTGTGAGGGTCATCACTGTCCCAGAGTGCTGTTTCAGGGTTTAGTTTCATAACTGTAACTTCAGCTGCCTTCAGGTCAGGCGAGGCCGTTGCCGGTGAAAACACTCACCATCTTTATTAAAAGCTCTCATAGTCAGTACAACATGTACCGAAGGAATTTGCTTTGATGTCAAACAGCACTTTTATTTGAAGAGAGAATGAGAGGCTGCTTTAAAGGGGTCATATCATACATGCTTTATCATTTTGCTTTGTTTTTTACCCTTCAAGGCCTGCTTTTAATTTTAGTGAAGATTTGCACCCAAAACAGTCATAATTTAGTTTTTATGCACCTTTATGACTCTTTGACCCCCTTAGAGTTTAAAATACCTTTTTTGCAGCTTTATATTTTAAAATATAAAATTTAAAATATAAAATATATAAAATATAACTGTTTGTGAAATAAATAACACTGTTTTGTGCACCGACACAGGCTGAGGGTTTGCTCTCGGGTCAGTGTAGTTAACGTGCATCTTTCAACAGCCTCTTTACAAACCGGCATCGTATTAACAGATTCACAAAATAATATGTTGACTGAAATGTTCACATAAGTAGTGTTGTCACGATACCAAAATATAACCAAAATCTTATTTCATGATATAAGAAACGTAATATTTTTTTAAATGTAATTTTATAATCAAAATTGAGTTATTTAATTTAATTTTATCTTTGTTCTTAAAAGTAAGCAAAGCTGCAAATTACAAACAATATGGCAAATACTGTATAAGAAAGATACAAATGAAATAAACAGTGCAGGTAGGCTACAGTGGGTCCATTTAACATTATCATTCAAGTAAGAAACTAAATCATCAAATAAAAAAAACGTTATTGTGATTCTCAAATATTTTTTTTTTTAAGTTATTCAGTCAAGCACTGGGTGATTTTTCTAGTTTATTTTGTTGTTTTGTTAAAATTAATCACACAGACAGCAGCAGGAATATTAGGCTGCTGTCACTTTAAGACCTGCACGGATCCAATACACTGGAACACATTCGATTTCTTTCTCAACTGTTTAACCATTCAAGCACAATAAACCGCGAAAGACACTTAAAGGGGTTAGTTTACCCCAAAATGAAATTTCTGTCATTAATTACTCATGTCATTCCACACCTGTAAGACCTTCGTTCATCTTCAGAACACAAATTAAGATATTTTTCATGAAGTCGTGAAGCCGGTTTTTTTTTTTGTTTGTTTGTTTGTTTTTGCGCACAAAAAAGTATTCTTGTCGCTTCATAACATTAAAGGGGACCTACTGTGCCTCCTTTTACAAGATGTAAAATAAGTCTCTGATGTCCCTAGAGTGTGTATATGAAGTTTTAGCTCAAAATACCCCACAGATAATTTTTTACAGCATGTTAAAATTGCCACTTTTTGGGGTTGAGCAAAAACGCACCGTTTCAGTGTGGTCCCTTTAAATGCAAATGACGTGCTGTGTTTGGCCTAAGAGGGCGGAGCTTAAAGAGCTGATTCCCTGGTGTCAGGATTCAGTCAGGACGCACTATAATGTCAGAAACTGTGAATATATGCTGCATGAACAGCAGCAGGTAGAACAGGTATAGTTTAGTATAATTACAGTTATAACTTATATTGTCTTCTTGTTTTTATCCACTATATTAGTACAACCCTGTTGTGCCAGACCCCATTCGACTTTACCGATGAGTCTTATAACGTTTATTGTACTTCACACAAAAGATGAAGCATCTGTTTTCACTCTAGAAAATCACTGTAAGAGCTTAATAAAACAGTGCAAGTGTGAATTAAAATATTATCCATAAACTCTCTCTCTCTCTCTCTCTCTCTCTCTCTCTCTCTCTCTCTCTCTCCCTTGCAACATACACAGCGAATTACACAGAAGCACTCGTTACAACAGTAAACAAATATATAAAGACATTATGCCTTTTCTGGTGGTGCTTAATAAACTGGTAAACTTTATATCCTTAAATCATCTCCGATGAACTGTAATAAAGTGCTCTCACCTTCATTATTATTGCCTTATCCAGTATCACTCTGGAGCAGTGGTCTCAACTGCCGGCCCGCAGGCCATTTACAAAAATAAAACATAATCCGGCCCGCTAAATTATTATTATTATTCTCTAGTTGTCTCATACCATATTCCATATGCAAAGAAAAAGTTGCCGTTCTAAAGGGCCATTCACTTTCTCCTTCTTTCTAAAGCGCTTTCGCTCCTGTGGCATCTGTTGTTGCTATGCAACCATGAACTGCACTCTCCACGATGACGAGGAAGTTTCAGCAAAAGAAAAATTTATTTCTAGTCCTTGCATTAGCTCTACTACTAGATATATGGAGATGAGAAATAAAAACCCACCCTGTACAGCTATGATCAGCTGTTCGGCTGAGCTTTCAATGTTGTTAAGGAAAGGCCTAGGGATGGGTATCGTTAAGGTTTTAACGGTATTATTACTCTTACCGATACTGCTTATCGATCCGGTATTTTAACGGTATTCTTATCGGTACTTATATATATATAAAGTAAAGTAAAGTAACCAAATGTAGACAAAGAGCTGTGAGTGATTTTATCGTTGCATTTTGTTGTTTGATTGCATAATCATCAGAAGGTGACTGCTGTCACTTTAAGACAATAGATATAAACACACATCGGATTTTCTCCCATCTGTGCATGTACACTTACGATATAAACTGCATTTAAGTAGTTAAACACGCTCCAATCCGGTCATTTTAACAAATTTTTGTGTGTATTTGATCATTTGGACGTGCACCTGAAGCCCAAAGTGTAATTTGTTTGTCTATTTGCGACCCGTTTTGGAGCGCGCGCACACAATTCAGCCCGAGGAACAGCGTCTCTTGCGCGGATTATTGTGCTTTCGACGTTTTAAAACGTTGATAATAATTATGAAACATTTACCGCAATTTAGCAAAAGTAAAGACTGCATTTTACAACAATCACAGATTGTGCTGATTCTGACGTTAAGTTTGGGTTTAGGGAGGAACGAACGCGCACAGCTGTGAAGAGAATGAAGGTGTGCTAGACGAAACGCGGCTAGTTTTTAATAGTTTTACCTCAGATATCTTCTTTCTGATCCTTGGAAGCCTTAATATCACAGGCCTAAAGTGTAAGCAGACGTTTAGTTGTTTAGTTCTCCAAACAGGGCTTTCATGTTGTGAGCGGCTGCGCGCGCTGTCGCTCCTGTGCGCGTAAGCGCGATCTCTGGATTGCCAAAACAAAAATGCATCATAGACAAATTTCCTAATATTATTGCATACAGACACAGCTGGAGACTCTGGCGAGATAGAATTATAAGATAATGTCTATATAGCAATAATAAATGTACGTGTATTTTCTTCATAATTTCTCCAGTACCGATAGCAGAACCGTTAACGTCAGAGCTTATCGATACACCGGTCTTTCATAATTTAGCCCCGGGGGCCAATTTAATACCGGGTTTCGGTACCCATCCCTAGAAAGGCCGAAGCTCTTCGGTTGGTCCTTGTCACATGACCTGCGGTGCCCTTGCGGAATTCTGAAAAGATGAGATGTTTTCATCTCGCTGCGGCATAGGCGCGCATGGAAAAACGAACGCTCTGCACTGCATGCATGCCATGACTGGCTGGCAAGAAATAGAAGAGTGTACAAATGTATTTAGGGATTGCATTTGTTCAGTACAATGTTGTACAGTGCAAGATTTTGATGTTATTTAAGCTAAAATAAAGTATTAAAAATATTTGCACTAACTGTTAAAAACTAACACTGTATGTAACAATGATAGAGGCACTGCTGTTTACATTTTTTATTAAGTATGCCAAAAATATTTTAATGAAATTTGAAATAAATGAGAAATAATGCAAAGGAAAGTACGTTTTCAGAAATGTTTCCATTTCTTGTGCTTGAATGTTAAAATGGCCCTCCTATGAAGTGTCAATCACAGCATCCTTGTCCTCAGCGGCTCAGATTTAGGGAGTAAATGGAGAGAGCTATGTGGAGACGTTCTCGTCAGCTTGGGAGACGTTCTCATCAGTGCAGCAATGCTGTGAACTCGCTCAGGGCAGTTGTATGTTAAAACGGCAGTGTCTGTCAACATTCGTGGATGGGGCCTGTGGCTAAAGTGACGTCACACTGCCAGGGATCTGGAAATGGCTTGTTCTGAGACACTGCTTATGATTTATGGGGATTAAAAAAATGGTTGGATTTTTACCGCTTCAGGTCTGAACCCGGCATCGCTTTATTTTCTCATGCATGCATTTTTTTTTTTTTTTTTGTTATTATCTTTGTCATGCGCTACGCAGATATATTTTACTCCCTGCAAGGACTGGAAGCAGCTGCACACACTGGTGCAAATTAAGATACGTGTGTGTGTTTTAGTAAACAATAAGTAACAAAATGTCCATTAGGACATTCAAAGGGACATTATTTGGTCCCCATGAGGAAAACAGCTTATAAATCATACTAAGTGATGTTTTTTGAAAATATAAAAATGCAGAAAGCTTTCTGTGATGGGTATGTTTAGGAGTAGAATATATAGTTTGTACAGTATAAGAATCATCATAGTCCCCGTAAAACATGAAAACCCAATGTGTGTGTGTGTGTGTGTGTGTGTGTGTGTGTGTGTGTGTGTGTGTATGCAGGTGAGATGCCGAAGCTGGTGCGAGGTATGAGATTGCTGAACCAGGCCGACCCGTGTGCCGAAGTGTTGATCCAGGAGACCGGAGAGCATGTTCTGGTCACTGCAGGGGAAGTGCACCTACAACGCTGCCTGGATGACTTGAGAGAGAGGTGAAGAACCACACACACACATACACATAATATACACAATAATATATATATATTTACACACTACCACTCAGTTTGGGGTCAGTAAGATTATTTTTTTAAAGAAATTAATACTTGAATTCAATAAGGATGCATTAAATTGATTAAATGTTACAGTAAAGACATACAAACCCGATTTCAAAAAAGTTGGGACAGGCTTCTAGTTGCTCAACTGTCTTAGGTCTTCTTTGTCACATCTTCCTCTTTATGATGTGCCAAATGTTTTCTATGGGTGAAAGATCTGGACGGCAGGCTGGCCATTTCAGTACCCGGATCCTTCTTCTACGCAGCCATGATGTTGTAATTGATGCAGTATGTGGTCTGGCATTGTCATGTTGGAAAATGCAAGGTCTTCCCTGAAAGAGACGACGTCTGTATGGGAGCATATGTTGTTCTAGAACTTGGATATACCTTTCAGCATTGATGGTGCCTTTCCAGATGTGTAAGCTGCCCATGCCACACGCACTCATGCAACCCCATACCATCAGAGATGCAGGCTTCTGAACTGAGCGCTGATAACAACTTGGGTTGTCCTTGTCCTCTTTAGTCCGGATGACATGGCGTCCCAGTTTTCCAAAAAGAACTTCAAATTTTGATTCGTCTGACCACAGAACAGTTTTCCACTTTGCCACAGTCCATTTTAAATGAGCCTTGGCCCAGAGAAAACGATTGCGCTTCTGGATCATGTTTAGATATGGCTTCTTTTTTGACCTATAGAGTTTTAGCCGGCAACGGCGAATGGCACGGAGGATTGTGTTCACCGACAATGTTTTCTGGAAGTATTCCTGAGCCCATGTTGTGATTTCCATTACAGTAGCATTCCTGTATGTGATGCAGTGCTGTCTAAGGGCCCGAAGATAACGGGCATCCAGTATGGTTTTCCGGCCTTGACCCTTACGCACAGAGATTGTTCCAGATTCTCTGAATCTTTGGATGATATTATGCACTGTAGATGATGATAACTTCAAACTCTTTGCAATTTTTCTCTGAGAAACTCCTTTCTGATATTGCTCCACTATTTTTCGCCACAGCATTGGGGGAATTGGTGATCCTCTGCCCATCTTGACTTCTGAGAGACACTGCCACTCTGAGAGGCTCTTTTTATACCCAATCATGTTGCCAATTGACCTAATAAGTTGCAGATTGGTCCTCCAGCTGTTCCTTATATGTACATTTAACTTTTCCGGCCTCTTATTGCTACCTGTCCCAACTTTTTTGGAATGCGTAGCTCTCATGAAATCCAAAATGAGCCAATATTTGGCATGACATTTCAGAATGTCTCACTTTCAACATTTGATATGTTATCTATATTCTATTGTGAATAAAATATAAGTTTATGTGATTTGTAAATTATTGCATTCCTTTTTTATTCACAATTTGTACAGTGTCCCAACTTTTTTGGAATCGGGTTTGTATATAATGTTACAAAATATTTCCATTTAGCAGTATAGTATTGGGAAGCCAGAATGTTTCCAGACAGGAGATTTATATAATGCAGGCATCGGCTCTATCGGCTGCTTGTCTCCTTCACCTGAGGAACGTGTGGAACTGTGATGTCAGCAACAGATTTACATACTAACAGTTGATTGGACAGCTACTCTCAAGTGAAATTTTTACACATTGTTGTGCATCCCAAACCGTGAATGGAGAACAGTTCAGTTCGATTTTTTTTTACAGAGTACCGTTACGCTTCTAGTTTTTACTGTATTTTTGATCAAAATAAATGCAGCTTTGGTGAGCATAAGAGGGTTACACTTTATTTTAAGGTGTCTTTGTTACACTGTAATTATACATTTAAGTACTGAGTAATATTACGTAAATACATGTACTTGGTATAGGTTTAGGATTAGGGTTTGGTTTACAGTTAGTTGCATGTAATTATGCATAATTTATAGTTATTACAATAGTAACTACATGTAACAATGACACTGTTACTGGTAGTTGTGTGTAATGTGTGTGTTGTTTGATTATACTATACACAACATGGAGTACTGACAACACACATAATTACCATGATGTGTTGTTTTGGATAAAACAGAATATTTAACAGGAAATAATGCAGCTTAGAGGTTTGGCTAATAATTAGGTTAATAATATTTTATTTTTCTACACCTGCATGGCAAGTTCATTTCATAAGAAGAGAATGTCATTGCATTATGATAAAAGATAATGAAAACATGCATTTTCTTTAGAATAGCATGCACTGATGAAACATTTACAACACAACCGCTGAAGTTAAATAGTCAATTTTGATTTAATGTTCGTTTTGCATAATTTACTATGCGATATATATATGATTTTCATCACATTATCAGATCTCTGCATTTTGTTGGGGTCAGATACTTTCTGTTTCTTTCCTCTCCCCATTCTCAATCATCTCTTACTACTTCTCTTTCTCTCACAATCTCTGTTTCACTGCGGTGGTTGCAGATCAATATCTCTTGATGTCGGTCTATGAGCATTGAGCCTCCTGTACTATTGCAGAGCTTCAGCTAATTCACACCTCTGTGGCTTCTTCAGCACAGACTGACTTGACAAATTATTCATGGCTCAGACAAGGCACAGTTTTTTGCTTGGGTTGTTTGGATTGTTTTTGGGGTTTTTTTCCTCCTCTGCTGTGACACTGTGAATAGAGCAGTAGGACATTCAGCTGGTTTTGGGATAAAAGAAGTATCATTTCTCATGAATACTTGGTTCTATTGGACAGTCAGCACACATTATATACACTTAAAATATAACAAGCTCAATATAGCATGTCTACAAGTCAAAAACAATTAAAGAATATTATATTGTAGTGTTAAATTTAAGTTCGATTTGACACATACTCTCATAATTAAAATGTTGAAGATGTTTTCTCCAACTTTAATAAGACACCTGGGTACATTTGGCTTGCCCTTGAGTTTTAACCTTGTATAAACAACATATCCGCATAAATTAGCAGCACCACATGCTAAATATTGGTTGGAGCATTGGTTGCTTCATCCATCACATCTGCCCTCGCATATCAGTAGCTGGACCCTTCCTTCAGTGTTTTCTAAAGATAACTCCTAAATCTAGGTCAGACTGTGGGTCTTCAAAAGTACCTGTCAAAAGTTGCTATGTTCTAACCACATAATGATGCATTTGGTTTGTCAATTGAGTGTTTGCAATTTTGTGGAATTGTATCCAGTTATTTCTATAGGATAATGCGTCTAGGTTTAAATCAGGTCAGTCTCATGAAGAAATATGAAATGTGCAAGTCACATATAAAAAAGATAATCAAACTGACAGTGTTACAATCTGCTGGTCAGCAAACACAATGGAGAATTAATAACACAGACGAATACAGGAACATGAATGATAAAGCACTAACCAAACATACAATGTTAATGCAAGACAAAACACTAGGGAGAAATAAGGGCTCAAATACACAGGCAGTCATGAGGTAACTAAATGAACAACAGGTGAACATAATGAGTAATTAAGGGAACAACCTGGCACACACTAGGAAACTAGGGCTGTGTCTGAAATCACCCCCTATCTGAGGGGACAGCCATTTGTAGGGGCGTCCAAAACAATAGTGGACAATATCGAGTGCACACATTCAATCCCACAATGCACTGCAATAATGAGTGTACAACTGATGTATGCTCAACGGCTAGAGAATACCCATAATTCACTGTTATAGTCGCGTGCAGAAGATGGCGCCCGCAGATGAATCAGTGGTCCAATGTGACTACAGCGTAATATCATACAGGTGTAAATTCACTTTCAGGTGATTATTAAATTGTTTAATTAAGGTTTATACATAGTTTCCATGGTAGAGTTCAAGATAAATATTTTCATCTGACTACTGGAGCTGCCAGTTTGCTAAGATTCAAATGATTATTAAACTGCACGCACAAACTATGCAAAAACTGAGTTAATTGGAGTTATATTAATAAATATCCTGACGCATCCGAGCTTTATAATGGCAGTGAATGGAAATCAAATCCAAATCCAACGGCTGAAATCACGTGACTTTGGCGCTCCGAACAGCAGATTCGACACACTGATTCATTTGTGCTCCAATGCTTCCTGAAGCAGTGTTTTGAAATCGGCCATCACTAAATAAGTGTTTTTTTGTTTTGTTTTGTTTTTTTGGTACTCCAAAAATATTCTCGCCGCTTTATAATATTAATATTGAACCACTGAACTCACATGAACTGATTTAAATATGTTTTTAGTACATTAATGGATCTTGACTGAGGAAGTGACATTGCTCCCTATGGAGGCTCACGAAGCCATCGGATTTCAACTAAAATATCTTAATTTGTGTCTTACGTGTGTGGAACGGCATGAGGGTAAGTAATAAATGACAGAATTTTCATTTTTGGGTGAACTAACCCTTTAAAATCATTATTGCATTTGTTAACATTAGTTAATTCACTGTGAACTAACATGAACTAACAATGAATGACTATTTTTATTCACTAACATTAACAAAGATTAATAAATAATGTAGCAAATGTATTGCTCCTTATTAGTTCATGTTACATTAATATTAACAAATGAATCTTATTGGAAAGTGTTACCATTTTTTTATTCTATATTTTTATTTCTATGATCAATTTGTGGAAAGGAATTCAGTTAGGAGGTTGTAGAAGCTCATAATTCATGTACAGTAAGGTGTCTGAAGAGACTCGATTAATCGACTAATTTACATAATCAATGTAATCGATTACGCTGACGCATCATTCCAGCCATAAAAATGTTGACCACTACAAATAGGTAGTGCACTGCATTTATAGAGGGGACGGGGTTCACTGTTTGACCAGCTGGTTGCAACACTGCCAACAGGTGAAGTCCTGCGATTAGTGCTCCCGACCTCTCAACACATCTGCCTCTTCCTACCGCAAAAACTCCTTCATTTCTGCAACTGTTGGGAAAACATGACATTTTGCAGATGGTTTAGTGTTGTAGGAAATCTGCTGTTATTTGCTCGCTAGCTCTTCCCCTCAGGTCAGAAAGAAACAGCAGTACCCTGTGAGAGGAAAGACAGGGATGAAGACCCATCAGACCCTGAGCTGTAGGTTCGGGGTCTGTTGGGGTCAACTATGAGGTCAGGGGAGTCTGAGGTCAGGCCGCCTGCAGCATTTACTCCACAGTCTGAGTGGCGTTTAAAAATATCCTGTCAGACCTCTGTGTCAAAGCAGTTCAGCGATAGCTTGTCCAGACCTCTGGCGCAGCGCCTGTCCTCAGGCCATTTAGAACGAGGTCACGCCATGCCCTTAGTCACGGGATGATGACATCACATCCTCAGCAGAAAATGGGTCAACTGTCAGAACGCAGAAGACAATGAGACTTTACGCCCTCTGATGCTGATTATTGCTTTAACTCAAGGAAACATATTGCTTGAGTACGTTTTGAATATTATTGGTGGTTTTATCATTGAAAAGCTTGTTAATTGTGCCTTTTTTTTTATCATTATGCCACATAAAATTCAATTGAATATGTGCATCTAAATAGAAATGCTTTTCATCTAAGTCATCTAATCAATAATAGGGCCACATACAGTTAATTGACTGGCTTGTTTGCTACTTGAACCAAAGCATTCGGTACTGAGACTGTTGTTGAAAAACATTGAATTTGAACATTATATGATGGTTTATTTGGGTTTTTTTGGAGGGGGGTTGGTGCCCTCAAATTTTTACTTTTCATTTTATAACTCTTGCACAGCAAAAGTAATATGCAACGCGCTGTATATACAGTACATGGGTGTTTAAAACATGTTTTTTTGTATTTTTTTATATTTTTGAAAGTCTGTTATGCCTACCGAGGCTGCATTTATTTGATCAAAAATACAGTAATATTGTAAGATCCTTGAAAGAACTGTTTTCTATGTAAATATATGTTAAAATTCCTGTGATCAAAGCTGAATTTTCAGCATCATTACTCCTAACATATGATGATTTGCTGCTCAAGAAACATTTCTGATTTTTATCAATGTTGAAAATAGTTATGCTGCTTAATATTTTTTGTTGAAACTGATATATATTTTTCAGGACTCTTAGAAGAATTGAAAGTTCAAAAGAACAGCATTTATTTATTTATATTTGTAACATTATCAATGTTTTTACTGTCACTTTTGATCAATTTAATGCATTTAATGAGTATCTTCAACATTTTTTCTTATTTACTTCCCATCAAATGTTTCAGAATATTAAACCAATTCTGTAAGCAGTTTGAGAGGAAGCTTCTTGGCAAGTGTTTACCCACAATACACTTAAAAGTGTTTTAATAATAATAGCCATTTTTTATTATGTCAGTGATAATGCTACATGATATCCAGTGTAATTTGAGTTAACAGGAATACATTTCTGGTTTAGGAGCTTTACTGATGGCACTGAGGGAGTGCATAAGACACTACAGGTTGAGAAACACTGAGCTAGGAAATAATAAATAATGAGGTTGATGAAGCAACCAGCGAGAGGTGATGGTAACTGTGCGAAACGTATCTCACCTAGAGCTGTCAGCAGTGAGACAGCAGCGCCTGCAGATGCCCAGTCACGGCTCTCGGGAGGTTTCTGGTAAACATTTTCCACTGGATTATCTGCTTCCCAAACCGTTCTGTGGCTGTCTGGATCTAACTGGATTACTGAATGTCTCAGCGAAGGCAGCAATCATGTCAACCGTCTGCTCCACTTAACAAAGCCTAGTGACCCATGAGACCCAAGTGTCCAACTGTCTCCATCAACCAGTGACCCAGAGTGTGTAGGCTCCTCATTAGATTTAGGCCATTATCATATATCAAAACAAGCAGTATGTATAGCTACATATAAGCACAAAACCCTGGATTGTGACTCTCTGACTGAATATGTGCATTATTTACTTAGGATTCAGTGTGCTCGCACCTTCCGGCAGAATGTTTATGTCTGTTTCCTCACGCAGACAGAAAGAGATTAATGTGTATTTTAATAATTTCTGCATGAATGGCCCATTGTAAATTAGATTTTACTGTGCCATAACGACATGCTGGAGAATCAGCGTTAGGCTCTTACCGTTGGCTGAACGCCAGTCTTGAGTGCCGGCAATAATTTTCATGTCCTCCCAGTTAGTTTGAAAAATAAGCCTTTATTTTCCTCTCCAGGTTACTGTATTTCATGCGCTCTGTAGTTTTGCTCTGCACAGTGACAATAAAGTTGGATCTAATCTAATCTATTGCAGTGACAGAATGTTTTTAGGGTTGTCATAGTTCCAAAATGTCAGTAGTCAATACCAATACCTGCGATATTGGGATTTTCAATAGCTATTTCAATACCACAGCAAAGACAAATACAAATATAGCTGCGAGCAGCAATTATCAGGGTTTCAAGCACTTTAAGGCCTTTAAGCACTTGCGCAAAAAAATATAAATGTTTTATTTAGCAAGTATGTAACCACTTAAAACATAGAAGGAAAAGACCATTTACAGCCAATACAGGTAATTTACTATTGGAAATATATGGGGTTTAAAGCTGTAAGAGTTATCGAGGTTGAACCTAGGTCTAGTTCGCCAAAGTTGGTTTTTGAAATAATCTCCAATATATTAAGGAACAGGATGGGTAGCTGCGGTCCTAGAGGCAAAGTTGCTATGAATGAGGAGTTCTTCCATATGGTATGAATGTCGTGGGCGTGTGCAAAAAATTGCGTGATACACAATCCTTTACGCAGATGAAAAACACGAAGGCGCCACCCCCGGTGGCTGATTTCTTTCGAATTTCTCACAGGCCTATATGGCCTTGAGTCAAACAGGCCCAGCAAGTTTCGTTCCATTAAACTTGTCTGATAGCTGCTCAAACTTAATTGCCCGATTGCGGACATGTTTTTCGAGATGCATCAGTGTTCTCATAGACAGTCATGGCACCTTAGTCAAAGACACTGCATGCCAATTTTCAAGTCAATCGGACTAATGGTTGCGTAGTTATAGTGATTTTCAAGGGTTTTTTTACTGTTATAGTGGCACCAAGTGCCCAGTTGCCATGTCCTTTTCACATGACCACAGAATGAGCTCTTATATATGTGTCCTGAGTTTGGTGAAAATATCTCATTATGTTCATGAGTTCTAGCCATTTTAGTAAAAGTGGCTCCGGCTACATTGAAAGTTTTGGCGGCCCTTAGAGACTGTGAATCTAAAATTAAACTTTTTTTTGATAATTATTGACAATCAGACTGTACTGGTTTGTTTCCAATCAGGCCAAAAACCTAGAACTTGTTTGCAAAAGTAGTTTTTAAAAAAAAATCCAATATACACAAAAATTTAGCCAGAACGATGAGCAAATCTGAGGCATGCATTTTGTCCAAGGATTCCAACGATATAAGACACATTTCAGGAGTTATGAGCCATTTTCTGCTTTTGACTGCTGTAGCGCCCCCGTCAGGCTGATTGAGGTGTGTCTTGGTGACGTTGTAGGCAGTGTAAGTACTACCAGCCCTCAAAGTCTCTATGATTTACGGTTTGGTGTGCCTGATCACTTTTAGGGGAGAATGCTGGGTAACACTTTATTTTAGGGTCTTTTAACTAGTTGCTTATTATCATGCATATTACTAGAATATTGACTATTTATTACTATTTATAAAGCACATATTAATGCCTTATTCTGCATGACCTTATTCTACATTCTTAATCCTACCCAATACCTAAATGTAACAACTACCTTACTAACTATTAATAAACAGTAAATTAGGAGTTTATTGAGGGAAAAGTCATAGTTAATAGTTTATATGTGTTCCCTACTAAAGTGTTACAGAATGCTGATACTTGAAAAATGTAACAATTACAATAGGGTATTATATATATATATATATATATATATATATATATATATATATATATATATATATATATATATATATAAATACCCTAGATATATATATATATATATATATATATATATATAATACAATAGATATATATATATGTATGTATACAGTGCCCTCCACAATTATTGGCACCCTTATTAAATATGAGCAAAGGCGGCTGTGAAAATAAATCTGCATTGTTTATCCTTTTGATCTTTCATTCAAAAAAATCACAAAATTCTAACCTTTCATCAAAGTAAAACAATTTAAAGTGGGGGGAAACTCACATTATGAAATAAATGTTTTTTTTCTCCAATACATGTTGGCCACAATTATTGGCACCCCTAGATATTCTTATGAGTGAAATATCTCTGAAGTATATTCCCATTCATATGTACATTTTTTAGCACACCAGGGTGATCATGAACATGAAATTGTCCAGCCATGACTTCCTGTTCCACAGGAGTATAAACATGAGGAAACACAAAGGCCAAATTCCCGTAATCATTTATCACAATGAGTAAAACCAAAGAATATAGTTCTGATGTGCAGCAAAATAATAATTAATAATAATTCCTTACATTTATATAGCGCTTTTTCTGGGCACTCAAAGCGCTTTACATATTGAAGGGGGAATCTCCTCAAAGATTGTTGAGCTTCACAAAATAGAAAGTGGCTGTAAGAAAATAGCTAAAGAATTGAAAATCCCCATTTCCACCATCAGGGCAATAATTAAGAAGTTCCAATCAACTAAACACGTTACAAATCTGCCTGGAAGAGGACGTGTGTCTAAATCGTCCTAATGCGCGGTGAGGAGGAAAGTTTGAATGGCCAAAGACTCTCCAAGAATCACAGCTGGAGAATTGCAGAGATTAGTTTAGAGTCTTGAGTCTCAGAAAGCCTAAAAAAATGATCAAACAGCACCTACATCCCCACAAGTTGTTCGGGAGGGTTTCAAGAAAAATCCTCTGCTCTCATCCAGAAACAATCTCCATCATATTCAGTTGTCAGACAAGACTGGAACTTCAAACGGGACCGGCTTCTATGGTCAGATGAAACAAAAAAAAGAGCTTTTTGGCAGCAAACCCACCAGATGGGTTTGGTGCACACATGGATAAAAAGTACCCCATGCCCACGGTTAAATATGCTGCTGGATCTTTAATGCTGTGAGCCTATTTTTCTGCTGGAGGTCCTGGACATCTTGCTCAGATACATGGCATCATGGATTCTAGCAAAATATTAACAGATAAAAATCAAAACCTGACCGCTTCTGCTAGAAATCCAATAATGGGCAGTGGTTGGATCGTCCATCAGGACAATGATCCAAAACAAACATCAAAACCAACACAAATGTGTGTCACTGAGCACAAAATGAAGCTTCTGCCATGGTCGTCCCAGTCCCCTGACCTGAACCCTAAAGAAAATGAGTGGAGTGAACTGAAGAGAAGAAGCACCAACATGGAGCTGGGAATCTGAAGGATCTTGAGAGATTCTGTATGAAGGAATGGTCTCTGATCTCTTGTCAGGTGTTCTCCAAACTCATCAGGCATTATAGGTGAAGACTCAAAGCTGTTATCTTGGCAAAAGGAGGTTGCAATTATTGGGTGCCAATAATTGTGGCCAACGTGAACTAGAGAAAAACATTTATTTCATAATGAGCTTTTCCCCCTATTTTCAATTGTTTTACTTCAATGATAGGTTAGAATTTTGTTTATTTTTAGAATGAAAGATCAAAAGGATAAACAATGCAGATTTATTTTCATAGCCGCCTTTGCTCATATTTACTAAGGGTGCCAATAATTGTGGAGGGCACTATATATATATACTATTCAGGTAATTATTATAAGTAAGCAAACATCAATAAAGAACAATAAAGTAAATTAAGCAGTTGTTCTTGCTAATATTGTAGTTTGAATTATTAATGTCATACTAGATAGCTGCAGGTCTATTTGGATTACATTCACACAGCAAGGCCTAATGCACACATCTATTTTTTTCTCATCTGTTTGTTTTTTTACTTGCATTACAAAAGTACCTGTATTTTTGACCCTGCATGTTTTGTGTTTCAATCTGGTTATTATTATTGATAATTATAATATTCTGTTGTTTCTCTAGGTTTGCTAAAATTGAAATCAGTGCTTCCGAGCCAATCATTCCCTTCCGCGAGACGGTGATCCGGCCTCCCAAAGTGGACATGGTGAACGAAGAATTGGGAAAGCAGCAGAAGGTCGCTGTGATTCACCAGGTAAAGGATGAACATACAAAGTATCACGAAGGAGTCCAGGTGGATTCCACTGGTCTGGTCACGCTCACCACCTCAAACAAGATGGCCACGGTCAGGGTGCGGGCTATCCCTCTTCCTGAGGAAGTCACCCGCATTCTGGAGGACAGTGTGGGGCTTATCCGCACAATGGAGCAGTTCAGCCTCTTCGCCGGGGAGGGCAAGACTCTGGACATCAACCAGAAAATTCTGGAGGACATCCAGGAGTTCAAGGTGAAGTTGGAGAGCACCCTGCAAGGCCACAAATGGAGGGGTGCCGTGGAGCATATCTGGGCATTTGGTCCACGCCGTTGTGGGCCAAATATTCTCCTCAACAGCATCGAGGGCTACCGGAGACCCTCGTTGTGGCAGTGTCTGGAACAAGAGAAGGAAATTGAAAAGGCTGAGACCACCTTGCTTAGAGACTTTGACAACAGCATTGTAAGTGGCTTCCAGTTGGCCACACTCTCTGGTCCCATGTGTGAAGAACCTTTGATGGGGGTTTGCTTCTCTGTAGAGACCTGGGACATGAAGCTTTCCACACCTCAAACTCAGCAAGACTCAATAGACGAGGAGTCACAATCTGCAGAGCCAAATAATGACAACCAAGGTGAATGCTCTGACGTTCGTGAGACGAACGCCTCATCCACAAGCTCTAACCGAAGCAGGAGCAGAGCGGAGAATGCTGGGAGTTCAGTGGATTGTTATGGGCCTTTCTCAGGACAGCTCATTGCTGCTATGAAAGACGCCTGCAGATATGCTTTCCAAGCTAAACCTCAGCGGCTGATGGCTGCGATGTACACCTGTGAAATCATGGCCACTGCTGAGGTCCTGGGTAAGTGTTTATTCAGTAAAACTTTATACAGTATCTACAAAAACACCTTTTTTGACCCAGTCCAAAAGTCAGTCTTTCTGACTGTTTCCCATAAGCATTGTAAGCCTAAGTAGATCATGGTCAAAGGGGCTATATATACAAATTTTTTGTAACACTTTATTTTAGGGTTCAATTCTCACTTTTAACTAGTTGCCTGTTGTTTATTAGTACTTATAAAGCACATATTAGTGCCTCATTCTGCATTGCCATATTCTACACCTTAATCCCTCCCAATGCCTGAACTTAAATACTACAAAAACTACATTGCTAACTATTAATAAGTAGTAAATTAGGAGTTTATTGAGGCAAAAGTTGTAGTTAATAGTGAATGTGTTCTCCATACTGAAGTGTTGCTGAATTTTCATGTATTAATAGCTTTTTTATCACCAATGTGTAAACGGCTTGTAACGAAACTTAAAAAAATGAGACCACCTCTGACTTTCTAGATTGTCTATAAAAGCCTGACTGATTTTTACGTGAAGAACTTGGGACATTTTTCGCCGAGACAATCAAAAAGATGTGACATTTACGCGCTCTGACGAGGGCCTCTCTTCCGTTCAATGACACATGAAATGAATGCTTATACAATGTTCAGGATAATGCCGAATGAGACATTCTCTACTGTAATATCCGAATGTGTCATGCAAAGAAAAGGTATTCATTAGACTTATAGGGCCCTATAATACACCCGGCGGGATGCGACGCAAGGCGCGGCGCAAGTGTGTTTGCTAGTTTGCGTCCGGCACCGTTCGCGTTTTCCCGTTCAGCGCCACGTCCTTAAATTAGTAAATGCATTTGCACCAGTTAGTGCGCCCATGGGCGTGCTGGTCTAAAAAAGAGGTGTGTTCAGGCGCAATTGCCGGCGCATTGCTATTTTAAGGAGCTGAAAATAGACTGCGCCATAGACCAACTCAAACCTGGTCTAAAGTCTAAAGTCAATGGCGCAATATTTTTTTGTTAGAGCGCGTTGGTAGAAACTGTGCGCGTTGACTTTGCTTATTACACACAGGGATGCGCATCACACAAACATGCCAAATATTAAAAACAAAAGGATTACAGTGTAAAAGAATATTATTGTGTAGGCTACATAAATATAAAAATGTAATGATGAATAGTCATTGCGTGTATTAGAATTAGGTTACCTATTTTCAATTCAGCCTATTACTACTTATAATGATGAACGAAATTGGCTAATTAATTGAACAATCGTGCCAATACACACACATATATATTAACTGACTTTAACTTCGCGCACGAGCAGATCGGTTTCTTCGCTTGAAAAGCGTTCAGCTTTTCCGCCAATAAATTCCGCCATGTAAATAGCAATCCGCCATGGCGCGAGCGCATCTCGCTCTTAAAGGGAATGGGAGATGACACTCTGATTGGTTTATTGAACGTTACGCCCATTACTCATTAAGAGAATAGGGACAACCCATTTCAAAAATGCGCCCCCGCGCACAGACCGTTTTTCCGTCGTTAAAATAGCAAAAGTGGATTTGGACACGCCCTGAGTGCACCTGAGCCGTGCGCTTTACACTTTGTGTTTACATCGTTAAAATAGGGCCCTTAGTCTCACATAGCCAGCTCTATATATAATCTATAGTCTCAAATATACTTTATAATCAAACTATCACAGTGTCATTTTAATTACCTCATCTGTCGACATGATGCCGGTGAATTGCACAACTGGTGCAAACATATCCACATCGCTACAATCAGATGAGCCTCAACAGTCTGCCATTTCTGTTTCCTTGCTGTAGCAGCTGGAGATATACAATGTCTGCACCAAAAAACATTACAAATATTCTTTCATCGGATGTACCAATGAACACAAGAGTCTCCATAGACTCTCCATGGTTGAATTTCATTTATGAAGGAAATGTGCCGTAGAAATGTTGATAAAGTGTTATATATTTGCGCAAATCCTTTTACGCCGGTGTGACGATTTGTTCTACCCACTCAGATTTTGCTACCACCCATTAAAACAGTAGGTAGCACAGTGCAAATATAGTCTTGGTAGCACAATCTAATAGGTAGCATTATTCGTCAGAACACCGGACTGCTTCACAAACGAGGGTCAATTCAACGCTGGATTTGCACAAAAGATGAACATGACGGCACATGCTAGTGGATGAGTTGAATCAACTCCACAGCAACTACATAAATTTATCCACTAACCATTCAGAAACATCCTAAAAGTTGTAACTTCTTCCTGAGTCTCTCCATCAGTGTCGACTCCGGTTTGAACAATGTAAGGCTGAACACCGTTACTGACAATCCTCATTTTGGCTGCGTGAGATTCTCCAGCTTTGTTGTTGTTGAGCTGTTAAAGCTCCGCCCTCTTCTGGAAAGGGGGCGGGAGCAGCAGCTCATTTGCATTTAAAGGGACACACACAAAAACTGCGTGTTTTTGCTCACACCCAAATAGCGGAAATTTGACAAGCTATAATAAATGATCTGTGGGGTATTTTGAGCTGAAACTTCACAGACACATTCTGGGGACATTAGAGACCACCACATCTTGTGAAAAGGGGAATATTAAGTCCTCTTTAACTGCTGTTTTCTCACCGATGTCTTTTTTGTTGTGTTTTTTTAATTGAGAGGAAAGCGAGCAGCACATATTTACATATTCATCTAAACGTCACTCTCAGCAACTGTTAACAAACTGTTCACAGTGTATCACTGCAAAGCTATTTCCAACATATTTTTACTTCTAAGCGAAGGACAGAAAAAAAATTGGTGCGATTATATCAGGGCATTGAATCACTTTCAGTCTCTTGTATGTTTCGTGTGCACGAGTGCGAGATTGAGCAATAAGTTGCTGGCTGCAGTTCACTTAGTGGCCACCGGTGTCGCTAATAACAAGGGTTTCTGAATTCTACATACACATACATTTAACTAATGTTTGTATTTTATTTTATTTCAGCTTTTATTTTCAGTTATTGAAAACAAATCTATCCTTTTTTTTTTTATTTATTTTTTTTACTTATTTTAAAAACAAGTGGAAAAAAATCTGCCAATACAGTACTACAAATACATCTCATTTCAAGATACAATCAGTGAAAATTAGCCTTGCTTAAGTAAATTTCTTGTTTTAAAGATTTTTAAATATTTTAACTGGAAAACAAGACAAAAATACTCATTACGATTATTTGTTTGTGCAGTGCAGTGCAGCTTTGAGATCATTTCTTTGCTTGTATACTCTTTAAAATGTATTTCTCTTACACAGACTAGTAATGATGTCTCAACCTGGCACACAAAACATAACCTTGGTATGCAACAGTGTAACGTCCATCATTATCATGATTCACGGCTGTGATATAAACTGAAGATTCACTTATTTAAAGCAGGGTCATCGATATGTCACTATATGTCCTGTCCCATTTTCCTGTTTGAATAGAAAGTACTCCAACAGAGCAAAGAAAACCAAAATATTTCATGGGGTTTAGAAAAACCAAAACTGAAAAGGGCCACTTAATGGGATAGTTCACCCAAAAAATGGAAATTAGTCATTATTTACTGGTGGAAACCCAGACCAGTGAATAACGAAACTATCATATTACTTGGAACGAATGAATCATATGAGACTGTTATGGTGTTTCTGCATCTTTTCTTAAAGTTTGATGGTCCTAATCATCATTTGCTTTGATTAAATTTAAGACTTTGGCCAAGATATTTGTCAAAAATCCACTTTTTGTGTTCCATAGAAGAAAGTAAGTCATACTGGTTTGGAACGACAAGAGGGTGAGTAAATCATGACAGAATTTTTGGCTGAAATGATGCTTTAAACATTTTTAAACAGTAAAGCACATGCCAATCAAGCTGCATCTTAAATATATCCAGAGTCTCAGACATGGAGAAAAAGGGCCATATACCGTGCAAAGAGGAAATAGTTCTCCCAGGTCCTTGATTGAAAGCTGATGTGAAACAGCCATGTACCGGTGTGATGTCATCATAGCACCAGGTTCCAGAACAAAAGCTAAATTGTCTGACCAACATGCCTGTGTGAAATGAACCAGTTGAAGAGGTAAGGGAATCCTGCCCCATGAGAACCAAAACCTCTGAGAAAATCAGTCGGCCAGGGCCAAAGGGGAGAAAATACGTAAATATTTTAACAAATGGTGCAAATTACCTTCCCGATCGTTTTTGTTCGCTCAGGAAAAAAGTCCGAAATCTGTAAATGAAGCGCAGACATTTCGTTTCCATAACTGCGATGAGAGCAGAAGTATTTGGGAACACAGCTGGAGTGTATTAGAGGAGATAATGGTTCTGAATATAAAATACATAAACTTCATTTTTTCACTGGCAGGATGTTTCCCATATCCAGATATCTAGGTCACTCTGTTGATATCCAGGTGTATGTATTACAGATGTTTCTATAAGATAAACGTCTTACACGTACAGTGCGTGCAGTTGATTTTCTGATCATATTTTTTTCCCATCACATCTTACCTTTTCCAAACCACATCAATCTTAATAACTATGATGAGCAAATGAGCAAAAAAAAGAGATTTAAAGGGTTAGTTCACCCCAAAATGAAAATTCTGTCATTTATTACTCACCCTCATGCCGTTCCACACCCGTAAGACCTTCGTTCGTCTTCAGAAGAGAAATTAAGATCTTTTTGATGACAGCATAAATGCATAATCTAGCCTGTATGCTTGTCCTGTAAGTTCATGATTAAAATGTGAATGAAAACAAAAGCTATTAAAAGTATTATCATTAAAATATGAAAATAATAAAATGATGGGTTATAATGGGAGCAGCTTTACGAATGATTCACACAAAAAAAGAGTTTTGCTTGTGTTTAATGAATGAGGACCTATATGTATATATGTATGTCCCGAATATAAAATTATAATTCTAAACATAAGTAAATCATGCATGTATAGATGCAAATCTTAGAATATATATATATATATATATATATATATATATATATAAATCTGAATATTTATTTATAAATCTTATGTAGTTATAATTCTGAATATATATTTAAATCAGCAAACAAATATATATTTAGAATTAAGTCTAAATATATAAAAATTGGAATATGTGAATGTAAATCATGAATACATACACTGAAAGGAATTTGATGTACAAACTATTTTCGTTTAGAAATTGCTAGTAAATTTCACAAATAATTAAAAAGAAATGGGAAGCAACACATTGAATTAAACATGAAATTTTGAAGTAAAAATAGGCTGAAATAGTATTTTCTTGTAAAAGGTTCTCATAATGTTGTATTTACAATAAGGCCCTGTTTACAGCTGGAATTAAGATGCGTTTTGGTCGATCGGATCACAAGTGGACAACACCGAATACAGGTGTAAATGAAGTTCAAAACGTTTTGAGCTTGTCCACTTTCGATCACTTCCAGAGGTAGTCGAAAACACATTCGTCCGCATTGCTTTCGTAGTGAAAACGCTCATGTGGTCGAATGTGTTCAAACAGCCACAAAAGACCATCTACTCTCTGTCTACTGACCTAATGTGTAAACATTATGGGAAGAGCTCTAGCCAGATGGGATTTAAACTTTGTCAGCTGAAGACTCAAGTTTGGTTTGAAGATGAAAAATGTACCAAGCACAATGTTCTCTCACCATTCCTGATTTCTAACACGCTCCCAGTGTTCGGCCGGTCTCGCGGCTGTATGTTGCTCTTCCGTCATCTCCGGTCATGTTCATATGTAAATTGCGTGAGCTTATTTCATCCATTAGATCAAAAGATTTGAAAAAAACATTCATTTACCCACCCCTCGAAGAAATCAGGACAGAAGTGGTTGAAAGTGGATAAAAGAGATGGATTAAAACACCAGGTAAAATGAAAATGTGTCTCCCTCTTCTACTTGTGATCCGATCGACCAAAACACATCTTAATACCAGGTGGAAACAGGGCCTATAACTTTAATTTTTACAGTCAAGTTTCATTGCCAAGTCTGACAATGCAACCCTACATCCCAAAATCTATGGTCATTTGTGCTGTCCACCAATAACATTATGCCATCCAGCAATAGGAATGGTCACAATAACCATTAATGTAGCCGATCTGTGACCTCCATCAACAAAATCACTGTCATTACAATTAAACAGGCTCTGTATGCTACTCTTCCTTTAGGACTTCTATATATATAAATGACCTCCACATACTGGTAAAGTTCACCGTCACACCAAGTTGAATACTGAGTAGGTGTTGATGGGTCAGTGTAGATGGCCATATGTTAATGTGCTCATAGATTTCTGATTGAGTCATTTTTTTCTGCTTAGTTTCACTAGATAGTCCCATTGGGCTGCAGAGGGAGCTTTGCGTTGTGAATGTTGTGATTGTCTTCATAGTCCATCAGTCTCTTTTAAAAGCAAGGAAAATCCTGTTTTCCACTATATCTCCCCTTTAACTGTAGAGTCAATAACAGTTTTATACAATGTAGTAACATAGAGGTGAGCGTTCATAGCCCAGATGTACAGAGGTCGTGACCTTCTATAGATGTCTGTCATCGAGTATTATTGCCAGAGCTTCATCCTCATCTACAGTGTTAACAGGTCGATGGTCTCTGGGGCCAAACTGTTAGATACACTTCCCCCGTCACTTCCATGTATTCTCCTGTCTGTGTGTGTGTGTGTGTGTGTGTGTGTGTGTGTGTGTGTGTGTGTGTGTGTGTGTGTGTGTGTATCAGCTGCTGTTTGCGTTAGTTAAAGGAGAAGGATGTCCGCCGCAGATGAATTTTTAACAAACATCTGATTGTGTGTGAGTTTCTGATGATGGATTTTGTGTGCATGTGTGTTTCCAGGTCATATCTGAATCCTTGTGTAATAATGTCTGTGCTTTCTAAAAGTGTATTTGTGAATGATTTTAGATAATATGCATTATATTTGTTTTGTTCTGTACCAGTGATACCAATAATATGTCAATAACTAAAACTTCTAGGAATTGTGTTTCAGTGATTGAAATGAAAAAAAAAGTATTAGATGAAAAATAAAACCTAAAAAACTTAAACGAAAATTAGAAATGTTGCCTTTGTTAACTTAAGTGTAAGTTGAGGTACTAAAATTGCTAAAACAAAAACAAATTAAAAAAAAAAAATTATGAAAAGACTAAATAGAATTATTTAAAAATAAAAAATTATAAAATGACAAAAGTATTTGTGGTTTTGTTCAGGCGATGTTTGTTAATATTGTCTCTGTTATAGGTCGTGTGTATGCTGTATTGTCCAAGCGGGAAGGACGAGTCCTACAAGAGGAAATGAAGGAAGGGACGGACATGTTCATCATTAAAGCTGTACTTCCTGTTGCCGAGAGCTTCGGATTCGCTGACGAGATCAGGAAGAGGACCAGCGGCCTGGCCAGCCCACAACTAGTCTTCAGCCACTGGGAGGTGAATGAATGAATGACTGTGTAAATTAATGAATGACTCTGATTGATTGAATGAATTAATTAATTAATTAATGAATATATGAATGAATGACTGTGTGTGTGAATGAATGAATGAATGACTGAGTGAGTGAGTGAGTGAGTGAGTGAGTGAGTGAGTGAGTGAGTGAGTGAGTGAGTGAGTGAATGAATGAATGAATGAATGAATGACTGTGAGTGAGTGAGTGAGTGAATGACTGAGTGAGTGAATGAGTGAGTGAATGAATGACTGAGAATGAATGAATGAATGAATGACTGAGAATGAATGAATGAATGAATGAATGACTGTGATTGATTGAATGAATGAATATGTGTGAATGAATGACTTTGTTTGTTTTGTTTGTTTGAATGAATGACTAATTGAATTAATGACTGTGAGAATGAATGAATGAATGAGTGACTGAGAATGAATGAATGAATGACTGTGATTGAATGACTGAGAATGAATGAATGACTGAGAATGAATGAATGAATGAATGAATGAGTGACTGAGAATGAATGAATGAATGAATGACTGAGAGTGAATGAATGAATGAATGACTGTGATTGATTGAATGAATGAATATGTGTGTGAATGAATGACTTTGTTTGTTTGTTTGTTTGTTTTGTTTGTTTGTTTGAATGAATGACTAATTGAATTAATGACTGTGAGAATGAATGAATGAATGACTGAGAATGAATGAATGAATGACTGAGAATGAATGTGAGAATGAATGAATGACTGAGAATGAATGAATGAATGAATGAATGAGTGACTGTGAGAATGAATGAATGAATTACTGTGAATGAATGAATGAATGAATGAATGAATGACTGCAAATGAATGTATGACTGTGAATGAATGAGAATTAATGAATGAATGAGTGACTGAGAATGAATGAATGAATGAGAATGAATGAATTAATGACTGTGAGAATTAATGAATGAATGAATGAGTGAATGACTGATTGAATGACAGAATGAATGTGAGAATGAATGAATTACTGTGAGTGAATGAATGAATGAATAATGAATGAATGAATGAATGAATTACTGTGAATGAATGAATGAATGAGAGTGAATTAATTAATTAATGACTGTGAGAATGAATAAATGAATGAATGAGTGAGTGACTGTGAGAATGAATGAATGGATGAATGAGAATGAATGAATTAATGACTGTGAGAATGAATAAATGAATGAATGAATGAATGAATGAGTGACTGTGAGAATGAATGAATGAATGAATGAATGAATGAATGAATGATTGAATAACTGAGAATGAATGAATGAACGAATGAATGAGTGACTGAGAATGAATGAATGAATGACTGTGAGAATGAATGACTGCAAATGAATGTATGACTGTGTGAATGAATGAATTTGGACTGCCCTGTCCCACTAAGTGTGTGTGTATATATTTTAAAAACAGGTCAATCATAAATGGTATCTTTTCCCAACAATCCAATATCGCTTGACTTCTTGAATAATTGAATGAAGGAATGAATGAACAAACAAGTGAATGATTCAATGAACGAACGTGAATTTTTAATGAATAATCAAGTGAACGAAATAAAGAATAAGTATCAATCAATCAATCAATCCATTCTTTAATGAATGTTGAACGAACAAACAAATGAGTAAGCAAATTGCAGCAATTGAAGAATGACTCTCATTCATTCTGAATGTGAGTGGATGAAGACAAATAACTTCAGCAATGGAAGAATAAATGAATAACCAAGTGAATGAAAAAATGGTTGATTTGAACAATTAAGTAAATGAAGGAAACAATTAATAGATGAACAAGTGAGTTAAAGAATGTATTAGTGACTGATGTATGATTGAGTGTTTGTGTGAGTGAATTAATTAATGAATTAATGATTAATGAATAAATTATCATTGTGAAATATTGCCAATTAAAATAACTGTGTTCTAATAATAATTGATTCCTGTGATCAAAGCTGAATTTTCAGCATCATTACTCCAGTCTTCAGTGTCACATGATCCTTCAGAAATCATTCTTTGATGAATAGAAAGTTCAAAAGAACAGCATGTATTTGAAATAGAAACGTTTGTAAAATTAAACATAAAAAGTATTTCTTTCTAAAAAGAAAAAACTTGCTGAGCCCAGTCAGCGCATGAATGAGAAACTGCGGAATGAATGAGATGTTTCTCCTTTGCTCTTTGACTAGGTACACGTGTGTGTTCAGTTATCTCACCGCCAGTCAATACGTCCCTCTGAACACAGTGTTAGTTTACTGGACCGGACAGGACATACAGCGCAAAGATACTGAACCCAGTGCCAGAATATACAGACAAGTCTATACAGACGCCTGATAATATGTGATTATGCATGGCTGGAATATTGTTCAGGCAGGCCAATCTATTAGATCCAGTCATATTGATCTGCTGTCAGATGCCAGTATTGCTGATCAGGCGAAAGTGTGTTTACCTTGAGAGTGTGGAGCAGTCGCATGTGTGTTCGGTGTGTTACAGACATGAGGTAGAGACACGTACACTGTGTACTGCCGAAGTAACATCTCATGACCACTTACAGTGATACTCAAGCATTAGGGTTGAGCGGCATTAAGAGTTCAATTGACGATGACTCGGTTTGGACGGATGGACAGACAAACAGATAGAGGGATGGATGTGTGGTTTTATGTTAAATTGTGAGATTTCACCACGAGTTCGTCCTCAAGGCTGTAAAATTGCTAATACTGTAAAATAAGTTGGATCACTGACTCAAGTGTTATTCTTAATACTGTAAGTCTTCACTGATCTTTTAAGTCAATGGAGTGGAGGCGTTCGGTTGTGTGATGGTGTTATTGTGTATTTTTAGCAGCTTGTTCCTCATGTGGGAGTTCATTGTGAGTTAGTAGAGCTTTTCTGATGTAGTGTGTGTGTGTGTGTTTGGTGGGGGATCGGCGTGAAAGAGGATCAAAGGCTGTAGACGCCACGTGTGCTGTCTTTAACCCGACGGCTAGCTGAACGTGCTCTATCCACGCCAGGGCTGGGTGAGCGGACCGAGCTCCGCGGCCATATGGCGCTACTGTCAGCCTGGATGATGGGTCGCGTTAAGCCGGACATGATACACACATACACACACAAAGGGCATATAAGGTCGTCTGCTACTTCACAAAAGAGTTGCGCCACTTTTTCATGTTGTGTCTCAATGAAAAAACCTTCATCTCATTCACAAACCACCCACAATCCAGTGTAACCGAGTGTGCTGGTATACCACAGTATTTAAATGACTTAGTTGAAATGATGGTGATTAAAATTAAAGCTCTTGAAGTTTGCACTTACAACCTCATTCACTAAACTCACCCTTCACTAAAGTGTGGCTTAAATCCAGTCAATCAGCTGACAGTTGATGAACTTAGGTTGAGATGTAGTCCGAATTTTGTCAATCTTTATTTTGTAATACTGTTAAAGGTGCAATATGTAAGATTTTTGCAGTAAAATATCCAAAAACCACTAGGCCAGTGTTATATATTTTGTTCACTTGAGTACTTACAATATCCCAAATGTTTGCAACTATTTGTAAATTGTGAGAAAATTGCAATTTTAATCAAGGCTCCGGGACGTGTGAGGAGTCGCCTGTCAATTGCGTCATACCCGCGTTTCCCTCGGTTTCCGGTTTTATTTTGTAGAAACCATGGAAACACCAAAGACGCTTTAATATTTACATGTTTTAATAGACAAGGGAACAACTGTTTTGATATATTTATATATAGAAAACTAATTGTTGTTATACAGCTCAACACGTTTAGTCTTATTGTTTAAATCGAATTTTCTTGATTTTTTTGCGAGTACCATGCTTTATTATGCCTCAGAGAAAAACACTATTTTGTGAAGAAGCTAACATAGCATAATCAGATGCAGCTTTATTTTTAGTAACAGTAATGCAGCATTTTCTCCATCATACAATACGTTTTAAAAATTAATTGCATGCCATTTATCAACACAAGCCATCCAGCATTTAATATGATATTGTAAAATGGATCTATCTTACTGCAGTGTGTAACAGTGTCTCACAGCAGCCGCCGAGCGAACGCACAGTGTAACGTTATAACATCATTTTCAACACACTCAAATGTATCTAATGTGATAAACAGAGCTGCGTTACCTCATACTCATGACCGGAAAAGCGGAAGCGGCGCCGGCGACTGTGACATAATAAAAGTCCCGCTGCTCGTGAAGTGTTGAGCAATCGCTCCAGCTCCTCGTTCAGCTCCACAACACTCGGTCCTGCTCTGCTTCATATTACAGTAACATTACTAATCACATCCATGAACATGATTTGTTCCCGAGTCCTATCACTATTCTATTCCACCGTCCGTTGAGGTGATGACCACATGTCCCAAGATTCCTCGCTCAAACTTGGCGTCATCAAGCTACGCCTCTAGTGGACAGAAAATATTACATATTGCACCTTTAATTATGCATGTCTGGAATTCTTGATGCTGATTGGTCTTTTGTGGTGTTTCTGTGGTCAGATAATTCTGTTTTTGATTGCTAAGCTGCTTAATTGTTTAGGAAACTAATAGCTTTAGGGATGCACGATATATCGGTCACCATATCGGCATTGGCCGATAAATGTTCATTTTCATGGCACAATAAGAAAATTTGGCCGATATGTTATTCTGGTGTCTATAAATGCTTTTATTGGACTAACAAGGACATTTTCAGTTCTGATATTCTTATAGTACGATGACCTCATATATATCAAAAGCTCAAGGAAAAGTTGATTTCTCAATTCATGACCCCTTTAAATGGGGAAACTTTTGTTCTGTAATCAGTCTCGCAAAATTTTATAAAAATTTGGATTTAGATTTATTGGCCAATATATTGGTTATCGGCTTTCAAATATAAAGAATTATTGGTTATCGGCCAAAATCTCCATATCGGTACATTCCTAGATAGTTTCATATTGGATCACTTCACAATCTCTTTCTTCTTGCATAATAAAATAATTTAGACTTCTTATTTCTTTTATTATTTCTTCATTTTTATTTATTTATTTCTTCATTTATTTATTTATTTGGTACTTGTAAAAAAAAAAAATAATAATTCAGTTATCAAGCAGGTTAATGCATAATTAAAGGAGTCATGAAATGGATTTTTTTTTTTATTATTTTATAATGTTTCCTGAGGTGCACTTATAATGTTAATATAATTTTTTTACATCTAATAATTGTCATAATTTAGAAATAAATTGCTATTTTCTACCCAGATTTTAGCCCTCTGATTTGAACGCTCTGTTTTAAGGGGCGTGTCTGCTGTGAGACTTCAGTGTAAACGCCCACTGCTGTAATTGGCTGACATTTTTGCAATTGAAATATGTATTACATGTGGAATCCTTTTCGAATGCTTTTACCACATTTTTACTGTTACAGCTGTCGAGATTAACATATCATGAAAAGTGTTGATTATTGCATTATATTTAGATCTATTCCATCACATGGAAGGTTGCAGTGATGAGCATTGAGCAGATCTGTTGATCACGGAACTTGCAGGATGTAATAATGATTCAAAGACATTTTATATGTCAAAAAAACAAGGAAAATTTTATTTGACCCCTTTAATGCATTTATTTATTTATTTATTTATTTATTTATTTATTTTTGATACTTGCAATAAATTATAATAATTCAGTTATCAAGCAGGTTAATGCATAATTAAAGGAACTGTGAGGAAACAATAGGTTAATGCATTTATTTTATTTTATTATTGATTTATTATTTGTAATTTTACATTTAACATTTATTTTATTTATTTATTAATTTATTTATTTGGTACTTGTAATAAATAATAATTTGGTTAACAAGGAGGCTAATGCATAATTAATGCATTTATTTATTTAGCATTTATTAATTATTTATTTGTTTTTATTTTTATTTATTTTACTATTTTTGGTACTTGTAATAATAATTTTGTGGCCAAAAACTAAGTTAATGCTTTTATTCCATTTTGATTTGGTACTCAATGCTTATTGCTGTAAGTGTTGAATTAACTTGCCCTTTTTTCTGACAGAGACATTTTACCCTTTGATTTTTCGAGAAATAAGCCATGAGTAATGTTCTGTACCTCTACTAGGAGAAGAACAGTTAATGGTCTCCTTCACATGAGGATTTTGTACTTATTGTGTTTGAGTACAGTGTATCACACACACACACACGACTCAAACTGTCCGCCAGTCTTGGTACTCGCAGACTGTGTTTGCCTTGCTGGAGGAGGGTAATTCAATTCCATGTTTAATTCAAACCTTGCCTTTCTAGATTTTGGGGCCTGCTGCATTTTCAATTCTTCTAAATGTGGCCTTTGTGTGAAGAGAAAAGACTAAGGCACTGCAAAGCAAAACACTGCAACCCATTTTGTCCTCCTGTGTGTGTGTGTGTGTGTGTGTGTGTGTGTGTGTGTGTGTGTGTGTGTGTGTGTGTGTGTGTGTGTGTCTCCTACAGTCGAACTGCTGTTGTTTTCCTTTCTGTGGACCTTTTATAAGTCTTGAGGTGCTTGTTTTGACTGCAGGACTTCTACAAATCTGTGTTGTTTTGAGAGGCCTAAAGAGTTTATAGGAATAGTTTGCCCAAAAATGTAAAATCTGTCATCATTTACTCACCCTCATGCTGTTTCATGTCCCATATGACTGGTTTTCTTCTGTGAAACACAAAAGATGATCTTCAGCAGAATGTTCACTGCTTTTTTCATTTGACAACAAGCACATGGGTCAGCTTTTTAAAAATTGAAGAATAAAAGTAAAAATAAAATTACAAAGAAAGTGAACAGTGACAAAAAGTAACAGGATACAATTATTTTTATATACACTGCCCTCCAAAAGTTTGGAAACACCCCTGGCAAAGTGTGGTTTTGGACGATATCAGAATAAATCCTTATCATTTTTTGGTGCAAATACATTACAGTAACTTGATATTTTCATTGAAGACCAGCAATAATAATTTTCATTTTGATTACATAATAATGGCAATATATACATGTCAAAGTCAGACATGCCCCTTTGCCAGCTGTGATGCCTGCTTACTGGTTTGTAAAAGATTTTTGGGTCAGCACACCTTAATAGCTTCAACAATTGATTGACAATTAAGTTTAGAATACAATGAACCAATCAGAACCCAGTTTAGGTCAGAAAGCTGCTAATGGTGGATATTTTGATGAATCGAAAATTTTAGTAGGGCTGTCAAACGGTTAATCGTGATTAATCGCATACAAAATAAAGTTTGGGTTTGTATAATATATGTTTGAGTAATGTGTGTAATTAATATGTATATATAAATACACACAAATTAATGTATATATTTAAGAGAAATATGTTATTTATGTACATATAATATAAATTATATAAAAATATAAATAAATACATATACTTATAAATATTTCTCAAATATATACATGGATGTATTTGTATTTATATATACATAATAATTACACACAGTACTCCCACATTTATTAGGCAAACTCAAAGTTTTATTTTGTATGCGATTAATCGTGATTAAACGTTTGACAGCCCTAAATTTTAGTTTTTTCTATGTATAAACTGTTTATGTAATAAAACAAAAATAGTTTGTGTTGTCCCTTATCAGTGCAAAATTATCACAAATTAAAAAGGATTCATGCCAATATTGTCCAAAACCCAACTTTTCTAGGGCGTTTCCAAACTTTTGGAGGGCAGTGTATTTATATCTATGTACACTACTGTACAAAAGTTTAGGTTAGGTTAGATAAATAATACTTTTATTCAGCAAATATTAAATTAATCAAAAGTAGCATTAAAGACTTGCATTGTTAAAAAAAAAAAATTCAAATTTTCAAATAAATGCTGTTAACATAATGCTTTTAACTTTCTGTTCATTAAAGTATCCTAAAAATATTATCACCATTTCCATGTAAACATGAAGCAGCACAACAGTTATAATAATAAATGTTTCTTGAGCAGCAAATCAGCATATTAGAATGATTTCTGAAGGATCATGTGCCACAAATTATAGTTTACAATATAATCACATAGAAAACAGTTATTTAAAAAATATTCACAATATAATTTTTTTTTTAATTCAATACAAATATTACCAACCCCAAAGGATTGTACAATATTGTTTTTTCCAATCCATATTTATATATTTCTAAATATAATCTGAAGTAATACAATAAATATCTTTATGTGAGGAACAGACTGAAATTCAGTGTTAGCTGAAATGTGTTCAGATATGATGCATCATATACACTCAGATTCGTCAAGGCGTGCCAGTTTTTACATTTATCACACCAGAAGTGATTGGTTCTCACATCACTTGACCCGTCATCATTAATGTCAGACCTGGGTTGACTGGCGTCTTGACACACCATATATAAATGTATACAGAGAGAAAGATTTTCAGTGATATATATAGAGAGAGAGAGCTTGACAGCCCTGGTCCCCATTCACTTTCATTGTATTTGCAATAACATCCTGTACATTCTTCTAAACATCTCATTTTGTGCTCCTCAGAACATCATACAGGTTTGAAACGACACGAGGGTGACTAAATAATAATTGTCAGCCGAATTCACCCTCTAAGTAGCATTTTGTCACCTATGAACATGTGACTACTCAGTGGATGTTATTTGTACTGAGGAAACGTTGCTTTCGAGACGGTTATTGATATGTGGTTTTGCGGTTGCACATCTGTCCGCCTGCTAAAGGCATTAAATGGATCTGTTTCAGGGTGACTGATACATCAGGAAATGAAGTAGGGTGAGATGGAATTATAACTGACAGGAGTCTTATAAAGTTGGTCCGGATAGTGTTTCCTCATCGCTTTTGTTGTCGATCTCTCACCTGTCTTTGTCTCTCTCTTTCTCCGAGAGCAGCAGAGTTGAAAAGGCGGCAAACGCAGGACGCTGCACCATTAGTGTGAAAACTCACCCGCTCGCTGCCATATCTCAGAGAACCTACACACTCCGTCTGACAGCCTGCATGCATGCATGCGTCTGAATGCTTGTGTGTGTGGGCAGATGTCAAGCTCTGACAGCAGCACTTCCATTCAGTGTGTGTGTGTTTGTTCCCTACTGTGCCGAGAGCCCATTAGACACCATTAGACACATATGCCAGGGCTGCGAATCCGCCCTCGATCTGTCTGCCAAGCGTCTGCCCGCCCCTGCCATGAGACACACGCACACACACACACACACACACACAAATCAGCACCGGCCATGAGCAAGACACATGCAGGTCAACATAATCTAATTGAGTAAGATGGACAAAGAAACAGACTAATGAGTTACACTGGAGCGTTGTGCGATTCTGACACACAGTTAGTGTCGTTCGGTGTTAGTGCTGCTATCAAACACACACTCCACCCTGACGTGGACGGTGGCGGACGGACGCTCGCTCATTAAAACCTTCCGTCTCACTACATTCCCATTCACCGGCTTTGTCGTTTATTATGTAACAATTACCAGTTCGATCTCACTCACAATGACATCCGATTGAACAATTGAACCTTGAGAGTATTTATATGATTGTTATGCATTTTTATGCAAAATTTTGTAGTGGCTGTCTGAGTGGTTTATATATTTATATTTATATATATATATATATATATATATATATATATATATATATATATATATAGGGCTGTCAAACGATTAATCACGATTAATCGCATACAAAATAAAAGTCTGAGTTTGCCTAATATATGTGGGTGTACTGTGTGTAATTATTTTGTATATATAAATACAAACACATCCATGTATATATTTGAGAAATATTTATAAGTATATGTATTTATTTATATTTTTATATAATTTATATTATATATAAATACATTTTTTTGTACATAAATAAGATATTTCTCTTAAATATATACATTAATTTGTGTGTATTGATATATACATATTTACACACATTACTCACACATATATTATGCAAACTCAAACTTTTATTTTGTATGCGATTAATCGCGATTAATCATTTGACAGCCCTAATATATACATATATATATATACACACACATATACATATTAAGGCTGTCAATTTAATGCATTCATATAATTAATTAGTTAAAGAAAAAAAAATTAAAATTAAATTCATTTAACGCACTTGCCCCGACCCTGACCTACAGTTCATCTGATATTCCATAAAGTTGATTGGTGACGAACATGATGCAGGGCAACAACTCACAATTCAAGATAGCATGGGCAAAAATGGCCCTGTATGAGTTTTTGTCTCATATTCATATCATATGATATAGTTAAGCAATTTCAGTGCTGTTTTTGTTCCGAATAGCACAAGTGCAAATGTGATATTGATTTTATACAACAGTTCAATAAATAAGTTAATATTGTGTTATATTTTAGACACAATATTGTCTGTTTTTGTTACCTATAAAGCCATAGCATTTTGCATCTCAGAGCAACAAAACAGTGTTTCTGAATAAAGTCGCGTTTTGAACGAATCAGATGAACCAATGATTCAATGACTCAGTGTCACATGATCCTTCAGAAATCATTCTAATATGATGATTTGCTGCTCAAGAAACATTTCTGATTATTACTGATGTGGAAAACAGTGGAATTTATGGTAACACACTGCCGTAGTTGCAGTAATAACAGTAAATTATGCATAATTACAAGTAACTAACCCTAAACCAAACCCTAACTGTAACTCTATAGTAAGTACATGTAGTTAATTAATAGTACTCAGTACTTATTTGAGTAATTACAATGTAACTACGGCACTCTAAAATAAAGTGTCACTGAATTTATTTGTGGAACATGAGATGTTTTTATTTCAGGATTTTTTAATGATTCTTCAAAGTTTAAAAAAAAAAAAAAAAAAAAAACAGAATTCATTTGAAATAGAAATCTATTGTAACATTATAAATGTCTTTTCTCTCACTTTTGACCAATTTAATGCATCCTTGCTAAATAAAAGTATTAATTTATTTAAAAAAAAAAAAAATCATATTAAGCCTACTTTTTAAACCCTAAGTGTTTGTAACATAGTAACATCAAATCTAATTAATTTAGTACAGAAAAGTAAATATTATTAACTATTTCCCCGCCAACGTTGCCGCCAGCATTTTTGATAATTTTCACCAAAATTTCATGGCCCTCAGAATATTTTGTTGTATGAATATCTGAACGTGCAATACATCAGAAGAAAGAATAGAGCTTCTACTTATGAACAAAAAAATTATTCTAGCTTCATTTTTTTTTTTTTTTTTTTAATCAACACTTGAATGTGGGTAAGTTTCATAAAAAAATGCAACATTTTGAACAAAAAGCTGAAAAATAAAAGCTTCCCCTCATTTTGGCTGCGTGAGATTCTCCAGCTTTGTTGTTGTTGAGCTGTTAAAGCTCCGCCCTCTTCTGGAAAGGGGGCGGGAGCAGCAGCTCCTTTGCATTTAAAGGGACACACACAAACGGCATGTTTTTGCTCACACCCAAATAGAGGCAAATTTGACAAGCTATAATAAATGATCTGTGGGGGATTTTGAGCTGAAACGCATTCTGGGGACACCAGAGACTTACATTACATTTTGTGAAAAGAAGCATAATAAGTCTTATGGAATATCGCATAAAACATTTGTGAATAAAGCACCGTTTCCATCCAGTGAGCCGAAGAGAACAAAATCTTCACTTCCTAAATATCACTGAGAAAAACAGTAGTTGCTGCAGTAGGGGAAGCCATTATAATAATTTCGTATGTAATAAATTTCTTGCACCTCAGAGCATACAGACAAAACGCAATAAAGTTATCTTGCTTTCGGAGGCGGATGCTGTTTTTTGGGAACACAGTCGTGTAAGACAGTTCTGGGATGTGAACCACTTCGACGACAGACTTTGCTCGGGCATTTCAGAACAACCAAAACAACATTTCAGATGCCGTCCCATTGCAAAGTAACATCTTTTTTGATGCACATTGAGGAATTTATTCAATTTATGCATTGTAGTTTATGTGCATGTTTTCTTATCGGATAAAAAGTCCAACTCATTTGAGCGCATATACTCATTTTTTAGAATTTATGCGCATTTTGGCGTTTCCATCCAGTGTTTTTTTTAGGCGATATCCCAAAATGTGCATAAAATAGGTAGATGCTAATGGTGGGGAAAGAGTTAAAAAACAGACTATTCTTACCAATATTTGTGTGTTGTGTATTTCTCTGACCTCAATTGGAAATACTTTGTTTTTAGCTTGGCAACACGCTTATAACTAACTATACTAACTATTTGAATCAACAGTAAATCGGGTCTCTCATGCAGCTTGTGTGAAGAACGCTCTGTGTGAGTTTCAGTTCATGTAGAACGTTCCAGATCAGTCATTTATGAGGTTTCATGATGCGCTCTTCATAAGGCAGAGCTTGTGTGTGTTTGTGTGCACATGGCAGACACATGAAAAGTGCCCTGTCACTTGTTGGGTTGTGCTTGAATGAGTGCACACACAAGACAAAAGCTCTTTAGTGGAGGAAAAAAAAAAAGGAGGGATAGTAACCCAAGCTGTCAGCTCAAGAGAGAGAGAGAGAGAAATGAGAATAAGAAAGCAGATATCGAATCAAAGATCAGCACTCAGGAAGCTCTTTGCTGGTGCTGTTAAAATGCTAATTGTAACCTTGTCGTCTTCCACGAGCGCACCGATCCGCCCGTGATGTTCGGCCGCAGATGCTCCTGAAGCGCTGGACTGGCGCGGTTTGCGGGCAGCAGTCGATAACTGTGTAAATCCGACCGTTGTTGCCATCTGTCCCGAGGTAACGGAGCCCACGCCGTGGGGCCTCTCTGGGACCAGGTGCAGGGGCCCCGCTGGACTCTTACAGTAATTGTACCACTCGTGCTATTGTCTGAGCATGAGGTCATATTGTGTGGAAGTGTGTGCGTGTTGCTGCAGGGATTGCGTCATCCGCCGAGCACCTGCTCCCATTGCTGTGTGTGTATGTGCTGGTGCATGCTCTCGCTGTGCCTCATATAATGGCCATTATGTGTATCTCTTCACAGCGGACAATTGCGTAGTCTACTTCTGCCCTGGAACAACTCATTTTCTTTTTCTAATGAGAGTGAGGGAGACAAAGGGATAGAAATATTGTGGTGCCAATTCGAATTATCTGACTGACTCACAAATTAACAGTATCTTATGTGTGAGGAAAAATTAGATCTTAAATTCCGATTAAAGTTCTTCTAAATTTTGAAAGTCGGTAACACGCACTTTACATTAGGGGTTGTACATTACATATGACATTAGGGGCGGATGACCCAAATCATAGTAGATTCACTTTAACAGTATCACAACATGCTTCATTTTGCTGGCAATTAAATGAGAAAGTTTGTTTGTTTGTTTGTTTGTTTATTTAAATAATCATGTGCTTATGCTTAGGCCATTTTTGATAATACAGAAAATGAAATGCTTAGAATTATATTATTTATTTAGAATAATGCTAAAGTATATCTTGGATAATCTAGTGAATATTATTGTATGTATTAGCATTATTCTAAATAGATAAATAAACAAATAAATTAATTAATAACACACACACACACACACACACACATATATATATATATATATATACATATATACATTTATATATTCACATTATTTATTTATTTTGTGCTAATTTCTATTTTAGATAAGTAAATTTAATATTTTTCATTGTTTTTTTGTCTATTTTGAATAAATGTAGATATTATTTTTTTATAAATACATTTAATATAGAATTAATATTAAATTAAAAATGGATGTTGAATTATTTTATATTCTAGATAATCTAGTGAATTAAATACATTTAATACAGTATTTATTTATTTATTTTATTTTTTTGCAAATTAAATTTCTTTCTTCTTTTTTTTCTTTCTTTTTTATTAATTCATTAAATATTAAATACTCATGATAAAGCCCATTTGGGGTAATCCAGTAGATCCAGTAAATCATCTAATTTATTTATCTAATTTTTTTATTTTTTGGCATGTATTTTAGCCCTACTGAAATGCTGTATTGATCAATCAGTTTCTCATTTTATGCATTAAAGTGTTGCATGCAAATCTACAACCACAGCACAGATGTCCTTACCATTGTGTGTGTGTGTTTGTGTGTTTTAGGTGATCCCTAGTGATCCATTCTGGGTGCCCACTACCGAGGAGGAGTATTTACACTTTGGAGAAAAAGCGGACTCAACCAGTCAGGCTCTGAAATACATGAACGCCGTACGAAGACGCAAAGGCCTCTATGTGGAGGAGAAGATCGTGGAACACGCGGAAAAACAACGAACTCTCGGCAAGAACAAATAAAGCCAACGATCCTCATTCAGGAAACACGAGCAGAACGATTTTGCGAAAAACATTCTTCAATAAATTGTTGCATTAAATTCGGTGCGACAATATAGGAATGGTTTTGCACGATTGTTTAATTTATTTAATGGTTCTGGTTTTCATATATATATTTGATCTCACGCAACCACTCCTTCATTTGACGATCAATCGATTGGCTGAAACTGACCGGATAGTGATTCCGCCATTACCTCCGATCAATTTTTAACAGTGCAGGGTTTTATTTATAACGGAGCTCATGATTTCATATTGCAGATAGGGTAAAAAAACCAATGTTAATGTATTCGGTGACTGAACCTCATTATCTAATATCAGTTAAATCCGGTGAGCAACTGAACATCAAGTCTTTATTCTACAGTATATTCGTCTGCACTAATCTATTGTAAAAATGTGCTGTGCTATTAAGCAATTAAGCAATTGCAGTGCACTCTGGAACCTAATGTTGTAAATATTATACAGCAATTGAAGTCAATTACACAGTTCGAGACTGTTTTGGACCAGACTGAAGGAATAGATTGTCTGATTTGTGCTGTTGCGAGACGTTGTGCCACACAGATCTTTGCAAATTGCCGTGAGTCACTTGATTTTTCTTCCTTTTCCCCTTCACATGTTCCTAAACAACCATTCCTTCCTCAGTTATTAAAGACAGGATTAAACCCTGCAATTAAAGGGACATGCTTTCAAATCATAGCGTATCTCCTCGTGTGTTTGGGGTCTTGTGCTGGGGTCTGGCGGGGCCCTGCGTTGCATAATTTAAGAGTCCTCTTGAAATACACTTTCAATTAGTTTGAAGTGAAACGGCCTTGAAATGAATTCCTCCGTCGCTCCCTTTTGGTTCGCAAACGTTTAAACCCTTGATTTAATTTGTGTGTAACGCAGCTTTAATGGCATTGGGAGAAGGATTTGAATTCTTTAATAAGAAGCTCTCAGAATACCGCCGTCTGCTCAATACTGCACATGTTAGAGTGCTATCATGTGAAATCACTACCGAGATTTAGGAAATAAACTTGACTGAACACACACGGACTCTGGCTGTCTTTCAGTATATTTTTGACACTGTAGATCACTCTCTTTAGAGACTGTCTTTGGTGTTTCTGATGCTGTACTAAACTGGTTTAAGTTCTACCTTTCAGATTGAAAGCAGTTTGTCGCTGTGGGTGGCTGCAGGTCTGAGGTTGGTGTGGTTAAATCTGCCGTTCCTCAGGGATCCGTTTTGGGCCCTTTACTCTTTAGCATCTGCATTTTTCCACTTGGTCAACTTTTAAGATCTTTCATATGCAGATGACACCCAGATTCACATAGATTCAAAACCTTATGATAATGTGGCTGTGCTTTCTTTCTCAGTGTGTTTCTGAGATTAAGTAATGGATGTCTCAAACTTTTCTGTGTCTAAACAGTGACAAGACTGAGGTTATGCTCTTGGTTCAACTTTAAATGTGGATGGCTCTATTTTCAAACAAAATAAAAAAATTGGGGATGATATTTAATGCTAATCTAACATTTGATCTTAGAAACATCGCCAGACCTTCTGGTGGCTGAAAAGCTAATTAACATTTTTGTATTTCCTCACATTGATTATTGCAATGCTCCACTGGCTGGGTTTTCTAAAGCTACCCTAAATAAATGACAGTTTGTACCACTAGAATCCTGACTAGGACCAGGACAAGGGATCACATCACTCCTGTATTTGAGTCTTTACACTGGCTCCCTGTCAGGTTTTGTGTTGATTTTAAAGTTCTCATGCTTACCAATAAGACTTTGTATGGTTTGGCTCCTCAATATCTGTCAATAACCCCATACATCCCGACGAGTGATGTCCGCTCCTCTGAAGCTGGTCTGTTAACTGTTCCTCCAGCTCGTTTGAGATCTGTCGGTGATTGGCCTTCCTCTTCGTTCCAAACATGGATCTCTCTGTCCTCGGAGATTAGGCAAGCAGACTTTCTTAGTGTTTTTAAATCTTCCCTTAAAACTTACTTTTTTAGGGTAGCTTTTATTTGATTTATCAGATTATTTTCTAACTATCTTATTCTATACGTTTTACTTCTTGAATTGTTTTGATAACATGTTTTTATTTTTGTTGTATATCTGAATGTACTTCACTTTTATGAATGCATTTCTTTTATATTATTTTATTTATCTTTTCTTTTATCTTATTTTTGTAAAGTACTTTGAGATGTATCTTATAGAAAACAGTTTATTATTATTTTCTGAAATTTAGTCATATAACAGTATTATATATATATATATACAGTACAGTCCAAAAGTTTGGAACCACTAAGATTTTTAATGTTTTTAAAAGAAGTTTCGTCTGCTCACCAAGGCTACATTTATTTAATTAAAAATACAGTAAAAAACAGTAATATTGTGAAATATTATTACAATTTAAAATAACTGTTTTCTATTTGAATATATTTCACAAAGTAATTTATTCCTGTGATGCAAAGCTGAATTTTCAGCATCATTACTCCAGTCTTCAGTGTCACTTCAGAAATCATTCTAATATGCTGATCTGCTGCTCAATAAACATTTATGATTATTTTCAATGTTGAAAACAGTTGTGTACTTTTTTTATTCCTTGATGAATAGAAAGTTCAAAAGAACAGCATTTATCTGAAATACAAAGCTTCTGTAGCATTATACACTACCGTTCAAAAGTTTGGGGTCAGTAAGAATTTTTATTTTTATTTTTTTGAAAAGAAATTAAAGAAATGAATACTTTTATTCAGCAAGGATGCATTAAATCAATCAAAAGTGGCAGTAAAGACATTTATAATGTTACAAAAGATTAGATTTCAGATAAACACTGTTCTTTTGAACTTTCTATTCATCAAATAATCCTGAAAAAAAATATTGTACACAAATATTTTGTACAATTGTACACATTAAATGTTTCTTGAGCAGCAGATCAGCATATTAGAATGATTTCTGAAGGATCATGTGACACTGAAGACTGGAGTAATGATGCTGAAAATTCAGCTTTGCATCACAGGAATAAATTACTTTGTCAAATATATTCAAATAGAAAACAGTTATTTTAAATTGTAATAATATTTCACAATATTACTGTTTTTTACTGTATTTTTAATTAAATAAATGTAGCCTTGGTGAGCAGACAAAACTTCTTTTAAAAACATTAAAAATCTTAGTGGTTCCAAACTTTTGGACTGTACTGTATGTGTATATATATATATATATATATATATATATATATATATATATATATATATATGTATATGTGTGTGTGTGTGTGTGTGCGCTAAAACACATCTTACATCTAGATATAATAATAATATTAATAATAAATAACTTAGTAGTAGTTATAGTAGTAGTATTTGCATGTTATTTTAGGTTATTTATAAAACTAAACTTGATATTGACATTTAATTGTTTGACAGCCCTACTTTAATAATACTAATGAAATCATATACCTTCTACAATCACTATTTTTATTCAAAATTAATCTTAATCTATGTTAAAGAATTAGTTTTATTTAGATAACATTATTATTTTTTACATGTTATTTTAGGTCATTTAATTATAAAAACTAACCTTGGTATTGACATTTAATTGATTGACAGCCCTAATTAAATACTAATAAATATATTATTATCATTATTACTATGTTATTTTAGGGTAAATTAAAATAACTACAACTTGATATTGACATTTAATTGATTTACAGCCCTAATTAAAATTAATTAATTAATTAATTAATAATCATAATTAGTAGTAGTATTTACATGTTATTTTAGGTAATTTAATAAAAAAAAACTAAACTTGATATTGACATTTAATTGTCAGCTATAATCAAAATAAATAAAAATGCCATGAATTTCATTATTTTTTATTTTATTTTCAAGTCCCATGAATATCTAAGATGCCTTTGATTTTTGTTTCCTTACAAATATATAAATACAACAGCAATAAACATATTAAAATGTATGAAGCAATCAATACATGTATATAGGCCTACACTTTTATTGCTTTGTACTTTTAAGATTTCAAATTATATAGATTATAATTATAGATCATATTATAAATTATATAATAAAGTAGATTATTATAGTTCACTACACTGTATACAGTATTTTATCATTAAATCTAGTAATTTAATTTAGATATAATATATTGACTCCATACATGATGATAGTGGATCATTTTGAAGTCAGATCTGTTCCACTCCAGCTGATCTGAAGCTTGTTCTGCTGTTTCTCACAGCGATATTCCAGCAGCGAGGGCTGATCCCAGATCAGATGTGGTCTTGCGTGGAGTGCAGGGGTCAGTTCTGCAGAGGAGCCGGTGGGTAACGACCTCCATGTTGCATTAAGCTAATGGGGCTAATTGAGTGGAACGAATGGCTTTAGTCAGCAGAACAGACAAAGCCTTCAGATGCTGCAGATAAAAGTCTTAACCAGTGCAAATGGCAAGTTCCACTCTGGGCTTCACAGCTCTCAGACTCAGAGCTTATTCACGGGTTCAGACGTGTCACGCTGGCCATGAGGGGGGAATTAGGGAGATGAGATGCACGGTAGCAGAACGCCAGCATCGTCTGGAGAGGAATTTTCTAGCATTTACTCAAGGTTGTTTTGCAGGTCTGTCTTGCAGAAGCCTTGCTTACTGAAGTACAAATGCATTATTTAGCTTGACTTTTAATGTGTTTTAAAGACTGACTTATTATAAGTGATGATATTTGTTCCTGCAGAAGCCACAAGTCAGTGTGATTTTTATTGTTTTGATTCTTGATGAGAAATGACACTCCAGACGATTCTAAAGAGAGACTCACCAATTAGTTGCTGTTACCATGGAAACAGAATTGGTAGTTAAAAGAACTCACCAGTGACGCCCACTGCAAATGATGTAATCGAGTCAGATTGAAAGAAGGATCTTAGGCTTACTAAAGCTGCATTTATTTGATCAAAAATACTGGAAAATTGTGAAATATTCTTACTAATTTTTTAACTGTTTTCTATGTGAATACATGGTAAAGTGTAATTTATTCTTGTGATCAAAGCTGAATTTTCAGCATCATTACTCCAGTCTTCAGTGTCACATGATCCTTCAGAAATCATTCTAATGTGACGATTTGCTGTTCAAGAAACATTTCTGATTATTATCAATGTTGAAAACTGTTCTGCTCTATTAGTGGAAACTGTGAAACATTTTATTTCATGACTCTGATGAATAGAAAATTGAAAAGAACAGCATTTATTTGAAATAGAAATCTTGTGTAACATTAAAAATGTCTTAAATGTCATTTTTGATCAGTTTAATGCATCTGTGCAGATTTGAAACGTAGTATCTACATATTTTGCAATACATCTTAAATATTGTTTTCATACTTACATTAATGAGTTTTATTACAGAATAGGATTAAGGCCAAGCAATAATAAAAAAAATAAAAATAAAATTATATCTTGAGATTAAATTCATTATAATGCGAGATTAAATGTTACATTTCAAGAAAAAAAAATTGAAATAAAATGTCCAGAATAAAATCATTAAATTTTGAGAATAAAGTTGTTCCATTTCGATAAAAAACATTAAATTTCAAGAAAAAAAGTCGAAATACGTTAAGAATAAAATCATTAAATTTCAAGAATAAAGTTGTTTCGAGAAAAAACTTGTTAAATATCGTGAAGAAAGTCGAAATAAAATGTTGAGAGTAAAATCATTGAATTTCAAGAATAAAGTTGTGTTTTGAGAAAAAACGTGTTAAATATCGTGAAAAAAGTCGAAATAACGTTGAGAATAAAATCATTGAATTTCAAGAATAAAGTTGTTCCGTTTCGATAAAAAAGTCATTAAATTTCAAGAAAAAAAGTCGAAATACGTTAAGAATAAAATCATTAAATTTCAAGAATAAAGTTGTTTCGAGAAAAAACTTCGAAAAAAAAGTCGAAATAAAATGTTGAGAGTAAAATCATTGAATTACAAGAATAAAGTCATGTTTTGAGAAAAAAAACTCAATAAATTTTGAGAAAACAAGTCAAAATAAAATGTTGAGAATAAACTCGTTAAATTTTAAAAATAATGTTGTTGCGTTTCGATATAAAATCATTAAATTTCAAGAAAAAAAGTCGAAATACGTTAAGAATAAAATCATTAAATTTCAAGAATAAACTTGTTTCGAGAAAAAACTTCGAAAAAAAAGTCGAAATAAAATGTTGAGAGTAAAATCATTGAATTACAAGAATAAAGTCATGTTTTGAGGAAAAAAAACTCAATAAATTTTGAGAAAACAAGTCAAAATAAAATGTTGAGAATAAACTCGTTAAATTTTAAAAATAATGTTGTTGCGTTTCGATATAAAATCATTAAATTTCAAGAATAAAGTTATTTTGAGAAGAACTTAAATATCGTGAAAAAATCAAAATAAAATGTTGAGAATAAACTCATTAAATTTTGAGAATAAAGTCTTTGTTTCGAGAAAAAACTCAATCAATTTTGAGAAAAAAATCCAAATGAAATGTGAGAATAAACACACTGGATCAGTGTTCATTGCTGGTTGTCATGGTTTGAGTTGTTTTGTTCTGTTTAATTCATGTGTAGCGTGTTTTTCTTTGGTCACATGTTTCCCTTTGTTCTCAGTTTCCCACCACTTGTTTGTTGTCATGGTTCCTGATTTGATTAGTGTTTGAGTTCAGCTGTGTCTTGTTAGTTAGTCTCGTTTAGATCTTCTGTTCACTGTGTATTTAAGCCCTGTGTTTGTTCAGTTCCTTTGTCAGTTCTCTGTTATGTATACGTTGCTGTTCTGTTTCCTGTTCTTTATTCTCAAAATTTATGACTTCATTCTCAAAATTTAATAATTTTATTCTCAACATTTTTTTTTCTCCTCGAAATGTAATGAGTTTTGTTCTTGAGCTCTATATTCATCATGGTGATACAATCATGTGTGGTTTCTTTTGTATTAACCTTTGAAACAAATTAAAAGTTGTATTTTACAGTGACATCCTCATGTGTTCAACTTAATGACACAACAATGAAACGACAGTGACTATCATTGTGTGTTAAATTCACAATGAGCTGAAGTGTGTTTTTTGTCTATGTTAAAGTTTCATAGTTTGTAGTTTGACATCCTGAAGAATGAACACAGACTCTGTGGAGCTTCAAAACATCCATGCATATCCTCACTTCAACCAATGCAAGTTTTACACACATCTGCTTTAAATACATTATTATTAATAATCACTCTAAACAGTTCTGCCATGTAATATAGCTCATTAGCTTAAGCATAGACTGTTTCCAAGCAACACAAAGTTCACTCTTGTAGCAACTTGAGTATTAATGTTAAATTGAGTTGACACGCGGTCACAGGTGTGAGCAGCTATAGCGTCTTACAACGCATTCAAACGTGGCTCATCCAGTCAGATTCCAGAGCTGAAAGCATCCGTTTTATAATAAGATATATCAGCTGTTTGCTGGATCTTCAGACCTTCAGTGGAGCTAAACTGCAGCACATATCAAGTGTGACTCATATTGTGTAGAAGTACAAAGTAACTCAGGGTGGTATGACGACACGTCATTCTGTTTTATAATGTTACTTTTACTGTTTTGAGGCATTTGTTTTGAACTTGGGTGTTATATAATGTGAGATTTTTATCACTCATATGTTAAATATAATTCACTAATTGGGTCCAGTAGCATAAACACAGTCATAATGTTTAGATGGTGTCTTAAGAACTAGTTTAACTTGCAGTTAGCCAAGGGATAATCCGTTTTTAAGTTCTCAAATTTGACCAATCCAAGATTTTTAATTAGATGACAAAATTATGGAAGCTTTTTTCTGCCACAGAATTAAAAGAAAAAAAAAGAGAGAGAGAGAGACAATTACGACTTTTTGTCTCAATTTTGACTTTTTTCCTTACAATTGTTAGTTAGAGTTGCAAGATATAAACTTGCAATTGCGAGTTATAAAGTCAGAATTGTGGGATATAAACTCGCTGTACTGATTTTTTTCTCACAATTGTGGGTTTATATCTTGCAATTCTGACTGCTTTTCTCAGATTTGAGATATAAACTCGTTATAAACTTATAAAGTCCAATTCTGAGGAAAAGAAGACTGACTTTTTTTCCTCAGAATTGCGAGTTTATACCATACAGTTGTGAGGGGAAAAAAAGGTCATAATGAGTTGCAATTACCTTTTTTAGTGAGAGAAGCATTTAGATGAAAATGTTCATATGTTCTGCATGCTTTCCTTTCAATAACAAAATAAAAACACAATAAAAATGACAGCGGTGTGAAAACAGTAGTTAAGAAAGCATCTGATCGTAGCAATGTGGATGTTTGCAGTTGCTCTGCAGTTCGACACTTCAGTAAAGTCATGTCACATTTATATAGCACTTTATACGATAGATTGTTTAAAAGAAAGCAGCTTTACAGTATTGAACATGAAAAACGGTGTCAGTGTCGTTAGAATTACAATTTTATTTTCTATAAAGCGGCTCTCCAGTGTGCTCATTTAGTCACAGACAGCCGACCTTGAGAGATTGAACAGAAGAAATCTGCCAAAGAAGGCGGAGCCTCAGAGCCACACCCACCTATTACATAATTGCCGCGGAACAATGGGACCGTTTTTGGAAATTTTGCTTTGGCAAACTATTCTGAACTCCCGAAACGAACACAAAACAAAATTCGTTTTGGCCTGATTTTGTTCGAAATTATGTTTGACCAGTTCATTCTTCAATTTTTCTTGAAGTATATTGGGGCCTTTAAACTAAATGAACAATTACATTATAATTTTAAGTACTAAAACTACAAAATGAAATAAAAATATTTTTATAGTAATATTTTTAAAAAGACAAATGACAAAAGCTCAAAAAAATTACTAAAATTTAATGTTGCAGTATGTAATATTGACAGCTAGTGGTAGAAATGGGTACTGCAATCCAAATTCAAAATATTGGAGAGGGTTGTTTCTTCTTCCTCCTCCTCTTCAGATTCGATGTTCACGCAGGTTGCCAGATTGAGAACACGCAACGGGAAAGAGCGCAGTTGACAATGGAAGGTGATCGAGCCTTAAGTAAGTTGATTTATCCATGTTTTAAGTTGCCTCCGGTCATAGAGCTTTTTCAGGGTTCCCGCGGGGTCTTAAAAAGTCTTAAAAAGTCTAAAATTATGAACTTTAAATTTAAGGCCTTAAACAGTCTTAAAAACGGACAGATTTTCAATCGAGGTCTTAAATTTCATTTGGTCAGGTCTAAATTTTTTTTACCCATTTCCAGAAATGCTACCTGCTGAAAATTATTACAAAGTAGCAAAAAGGTAGCGAGTCGTAGTTCTTTCTGGGGTATATTGGTGTTGGTATACGCAGTGATAAAACTACAAATCCCGTGATAAATGCAATACCCGCGAAATACGTCTGCGTCTCCTCAGAGTTACTTTCAACGAGACATGGCTAGATCACAGCGATTTCTGCTGTTGGTTACAAGTGGTACCCAGCTCCATGTACGAGGCTCACTGCAAACTTTGCAAAAAAAAAAAAAAAAATCAATTAGGGACTCTGGGTGTGAAGGCGCTGGAGTCACACACCAGAGCGGAGAAACACAAGCTAGCCGCAAAATGCTTTCAGCGGACTCGGCCAATTAGCCTCACCACTGCCGTCGTCCTCCTCAATGCCTGGTCCCTCCGGTCTCCAGCGCAATATCATCGCAGGTCAGTCGAACTTTTGGATCGACTGACACATCGAAAGCCGAGGTGCTTTGGATACTACACACGGTGACTAAACACCACTCATTTAATAGCAACAGTGAGATTAGCGATCTCTTCCAAGTGATGTTCCCTGATTCAGTAATTGCGAAGACGTTCTCTTGCGGCGAGATTTGGATTGGGAGAGTTTATAAAGAGGGAACTGATTCGTACTCTTACCGGGCCGTATGTCGTAATGTTCAATGAAAGCCAAAATCAGACCACCAGGACCAAGCAGCTTGACGTCCACATTCGTTTCTGGAACAATGGAATTGTTAAGTCGAGGTACCCGGGCTCATAGTTCACGGGACAGTGCGGGACACACACACACACACACACACACACACACACACACACACACACACACACACCAGATAATCCATGTTAGATAGATAGATACTTACCTCGGGATAATTAGAGTATCTATCTATCTATCTATCTATCTATCTATCATGGATTATCTGATGTGTGTGTGTGTGTGTGTGTGTGTGTGTGTGTGTGTGTGCTACATTGGTTGTTACATGGGTTGGAGTAGCCTGTTCAATCTCTATTAGGCTATTAATATGCTGTTTTGTAAAGTAAATAAATATGAGATGAAATCTATTCTATTTGAGGGCAAGTTTGTTTTAGCCTATTTTCATTTTGGGCCTATGGTTTTGGGCATTTGGCACGTTGTTGGGTGTGGAAGGTTACCAATGTGATTGCTTTATCTGTAAATTAAATTAATGCTTTTTCAATGACTGTATTCATTGAAATAAAATGATTTTTTCAGAATTTCTTTGATTTGAATATTTTTTGGTAATGCATCGTGTAGGTCTTAAATTTCAATCTTTATGGTCTTAAAATGTCTTAAAAAGGTCTTAAATTTGACTTACTGAAACCTGCATGAACCCTGTTTTTAGATGGATGCCTAGGCTTTTTAGGTCAGGTAGAATCTGTGATCTCTGACCCAGTTTGCTGGCTTCCATGGCTACAATGTGATGTGTTTTCCACAAGCTGGCAACCTGGGTGTCAAAATACTATTGGGTAAATTGGTAGTGGGCGGAGTCACACAGACCAAAAGAGAAAAAAACACATTCCGACACGGAACACACATTTCAAAGTAGAATAACTGGCTGAAGAATTATTTTTCGGAGAAACATAAAGTATGTTAACATGTTTCCTAAATCTCTGCAAACATACTGATATTTTAATATCTAGTTTAGTCATGAAACTCACATGGCACAAGCTGATTGGCCTCTGCTGATCCTGCAGCCAATAGGATTTCTTGCTCAACATTTAAACAGTCTGGTTCAGTGTTTTCTGTAAGCTAGAACTCATCTGAACCCCTCCACCTCCCCAGCTCCACCTGCCTAGATCTGCTACGGGATTTATGTATGTCAATTAATGCAGCAGCAGCAGCATATCTTACATGCTCACAGCAGCATGTCTGTGTATCTTTTAGCAGTAGCAAGTCCATACATGCTCAGCAGCAGCAGCAATAATCAACGGCAGCAACAGTATAGCAGATCTAGCCCGCCAAAACCAAATACATTAACATTGCCATATTCAATAACATGCTAAAACTATTTAGAGATTTGTCATGATTGAACTAAAATTAAAACTAAAAAAAAAATTATAAAAACTGTAATAGTGTAAAAATAACACTGCTGACTTTTAACATGCAGAACTTTTCCTTTTGTGTCCAGAAGAAAGGAAAACAATTAAGAAATGAAAAAAATGACTGTACTGTACTACCCAAAAATAGACATTAATGCAGCAAAATGAACTATATTGTGATATGCAGTTTAAAGTTGGTGTAATATAAAATAACTCATACCGCTTTTGGTTGTACCTCCTACCTATAAAATATTTGAGATAAAAAGTTGTTTAATGTGTTTTAATGTCTCTCTGGTTGTGAACTGGTTTGCACATTTTCTTTTTGGGTTGGTCAAATTTGATGAGCCTGTCATTTAGACAAACTTAAGCCGTGTCCTTGAGAAAACAAGAAGGATTCTGAAGTGAGATTATTTATCTGCTAACCGGACAGAAATACAGAGGAACAAATAAAACTTGGATAACTGATGAAGAAACACACAGGAGGAGGATTCCCCTGACTCCATTAAGCATGCAATTTGAGAAGACACACAAAAGCGGCTAAACACCCTTGCTGAAGAGTGGGTTTGCTCAGAGTGACTGATAATTGCCTGTTATCTTGATTGATGAGCTAGCAGGTATCTAAAAGTCAGAGAGAGTTCTTGTGATGGCCAGAGGTAAAGAACAGTTCAGGTTTACCTGTCTATGATATCTGCAACATAGAAAAAATAATTACTCCTTACGAACAAGTTTCATACAATTGCCACATGTTCCAGCCAATGTTGTAATATGTCTGGCACCAGTCTGTTCCATTAAATATTTCTGGTTTATGGTTCAGGAATTACACACATTGCCTTTAGAGACAGTTTTATCTGCCACAAATTTATTGAAAATTTATTGTGGTGTTTTAAAAAGTAAGAATGATTTGTGATGTCATCTGAAAACTTTCAGCAAGTTTTATGATTTTTTTCTTTTTAATACTTTGCCAGAATGAATCATGTTCAAGACTAGGAACATGTAGTAAGAATGTAAAAAAAGGACCATTTTGATTTCATGTTGACTGTAAGGTGGTTTTGCTTTGTGTAATTCCAAATGTGACTGTTAATATTTGATTTATCATTATCAACAGATGTATTGGAAATATGTATATTTATTATATAAACATTTTCAGCTATTAGATAGTTGTGCCTTTTTATCTCTAAAGGTGTTTTCACACTTAAGGGCCAGCAAAAATAATATTTATAACCATACATTTTTATAAATTTAATGATACGACAGAGGAATGATATCACTTGAGTCACTTACAGCTAATAAACGATAAAAACATTTTAAATCAAAATGTGCATGCTGCAATTATGCTCACAAAACATACACTACTGTGTTTTAATTAATACTTTTATTCAGCAAGGGTACATGAAATTGATCAAAACTTTACAGTAAAGACATTTTATAATGTTACAAACAATTATATTTCAAGTAAATGCTATTCATTTGGATTTTCCACATAAATATGCAGCACAACTGTTTTCAACATAGATAATCAGAAGTGTTTCTTGAGCATCAAATCATTATCTCCAAATGATTTCTGAAGGATTTCTGAACTCAAGTTACTTGTAATGTGTCACTTTACTAGTTACTTGAAAAAGTAATCTGATTACGTAGTAAGTTAGTTGTAATGCACTTTACTAGTTACTTGAAACAAATAATCTGATTACGTAACTCAAGTTACTTGTAATGCATCACTTTACTAGTTACTTAAAAAAAGTAATCTGATTACGTAACTCAAGTTACTTGTAATGTCACTTTACAAGTTAGTTGAAAAAGTAATCTGATTACATAACTCAAGTTATTTGTAATGCATCACTTTACTAGTTACTTGAAAAAAGTAATCTGATTACGTAACTCAAGTCACATGTAATGCGTTACTTTACTAGTTATTTGAAAAAAAAATCTGATTACATAACTAAAGTTACTTGTAATGTGTCACTTTACTAGTTACTTGAAAAAGTAATCTGATTACGTAACTCAAGTTACTTGTAATGGTACTTTACTAGTTAGTTGAAAAAGTAATCTGATTACATAACTCAAGTTATTTGTAATGCATCACTTTACTAGTTACTTGAAAAAAGTAATCTGATTACATAACTCAAGTTACTTGTAATGTCACTTTACTAGTTAGTTGAAAAAGTAATCTGATTACATAACTCAAGTTACTTGTAATGCATCACTTTACTAGTTACTTAAAAAAAGTAATCTGATTACGTAACTCAAGTTACTTGTAATGTCACTTTACAAGTTAGTTGAAAAAGTAATCTGATTACATAACTCAAGTTATTTGTAATGCATCACTTTACTAGTTACTTGAAAAAAGTAATCTGATTACGTAACTCAAGTCACATGTAATGCGTTACTTTACTAGTTATTTGAAAAAAAATCTGATTACATAACTAAAGTTACTTGTAATGTGTCACTTTACTAGTTACTTGAAAAAGTAATCTGATTACGTAACTCAAGTTACTTGTAATGGTACTTTACTAGTTAGTTGAAAAAGTAATCTGATTACATAACTCAAGTTATTTGTAATGCATCACTTTACTAGTTACTTGAAAAAAGTAATCTGATTACATAACTCAAGTTACTTGTAATGTCACTTTACTAGTTACTTGAAAAAAGTAATCTGATTATGTAACTCAAGTCACTTGTAATGCGTTACTTTACTAGTTACTTAAAAAAGTAATCTGATTACATAACTCAAGTTACTTGTAATGTCACTTTACAAGTTAGTTGAAAAAGTAATCTGATTACATAACTCCAGTTACTTGTAATGCGTCACTTTACAAGTTACTTGAAAAAAGTAATCTGATTACATAACTCAGGTTACTTGTAATGCGTCACTTTACAAGTTACTTGAAAAAAGTAATCTGATTACGTAACTCCAGTTACTTGTAATGCATCACTTTACTAGTTACTTAAAAAAGTAATCTGATTACATAACTCAAGTTACTTGTAATGTCACTTTACAAGTTAGTTGAAAAAGTAATCTGATTACATAACTCCAGTTACTTGTAATGCGTCACTTTACAAGTTACTTGAAAAAAGTAATCTGATTACATAACTCAGGTTACTTGTAATGCGTCACTTTACAAGTTACTTGAAAAAAGTAATCTGATTACGTAACTCCAGTTACTTGTAATGCGTCACTTTACAAGTTACTTGAAAAAAGTAATCTGATTACATAACTCCAGTTACTTGTAATGCGTCACTTTACAAGTTACTTGAAAAAAGTAATCTGATTACGTAACTCCAGTTACTTGTAATGCGTCACTTTACTAGTTACTTGAAAAAAGTAATCTGATTACGTAACTCAAGTTACTTGTAATGTCACTTTACTAGTTACTTGAAAAAAGTAATCTGATTATGTAACTCAAGTCACTTGTAATGCGTTACTTTACTAGTTATTTGAAAAAAGTAATCTGATTACATAACTCAGGTTACTTTTAATGTGTTGAAAAAAGTAATCTGATTACGTAACTCAGGTTACTTGTTAAGCGTCACTTAACAAGTTACTTGAAAAAAGTAATCTGATTACGTAACTCGGGTTACTTGTAATGCGTCACTTTACAAGTTACTTGAAAAAAAGTAATCTGATTACGTAACTCAAGTTACTTGTAATGCGTCACTTTACAAGTTACTTGAAAAAGTAATCTGATTACGTAACTCAAGTTACTTGTAATGCGTCACTTTACAAGTTACTTGAAAAAGTAATCTGATTACATAACTCAAGTTACTTGTAATGCGTTACCCCCAACACTGATCTGGACACTAGTATGTTATCGTTATAGTTTACGTTCTTGGTGTGACCTGGACTATACAGCGATTAAATCACTAGAAAGTCTCTTCTGTTGGCTGCGTTTCTATTGGACTACTGTATCAGAAGGCAGATCACACGAGCTTCAGTCCTACATCACGTCACTGCTCGTTTGCATACACTCAACTTTCTTGCATCTCCAGCAGTCACTGTCACTCATGCTGCCTCAAATCACCTGTTATTTTTCTGCCATGCTTGACAGATGTAATTTTGAAATATTGCACATTTTCCACAGCGTCCCAGAGGTTTTTCCCCTTTTTGCTCTGATGTAGCACCGTGACAAAGATTTCCACTAATACTCCGTATAAAAGGCAGAACACTCACCCTCACACGAAATCATTCAGGAAACAGCCCGCTTTGTTGTATATTTCCAGAGGTCCTGTTTCTAAATTTTATGTTGAACGGCACCCGTTTGTTATTCAATAAAAGAAAACACACATACGCCATAAAATCCACCTCATGGCACAGTAGAAACGTTAGACAGGCCATAGGGAGATGCTGCATGAATTATGGATAAGGCTACTGAGTGGTGTCTGACTCAAAGGCTCATGGGTAAAATGATTGAGTTGCACGCCTCCTGTAAGGAGAGGCAGGTGGGTTTTGGTTGTGTGAGAATCTGTCAAGCTGCTATCTCAATATCATCTTATAAAAGCCCGGTGACTGTTAAAGTAATAGACTTACATAATGTTGGACCATAGTGAAAACACATTCAGTGATCCTGAATCGAAGTCACATATTAAAGGCATAGTTCACCCAAAAATGAACATTCTGTCGTCATTTACTCACGCTCATGTCGTTCCAAACCTGTTTGACGTTCTTTGTTCTCTGGAACATAAAAAAAAGTTGTTTTGCACAATTTTCTTTTCATTTCTTTTCATTTCTTTTCACAAGTTTGTTTTCATTGTCAAGCTCCAAACAATCATAATAAGCCATATAAATGTGTCTATTCCAAGTCATTTGAATTCATAGAATAACTTTACAAAGCTGATAAAATAATTGATACTTTCCTCTTTTAAGTACTCAGAGGCCCTGTTTACAGCTGGTGTTAAGATGTGTTTTGGTCGATCGGATCACAAGTGGATGACGCTAATACAGGTGTAAACGGAGTGTAAAACGTTTTGAGCTTGTCCGCTTTCGATCACTTCCAGAGGTAGTTGAAAACACATTAGACCGGATTGCTTTCATAACGTAAATGCTCATGTGGTCGAATGTGTTCAAACAGCCACAAAAGACCATCTATTCTCCACCCACTGACCTAATCTGTAAACATTATGGGAAGCCGGATTTAAACTTTGTCGGCTGAAGACCCAAGTTTGGTTTGAAGAGGAAAAATGTACCAAGCACAATGTTCTCTCACCATTCCTGATTTCTAACACACACTCACAGCGTTCGGCCGGTCTTGTGTCTGTAAGAGCAGAAACGAAAGCTGCTGCTCTCCGTATGTTTTTCTGTCATCTCTGGTCACGTTCATATATAAATTGTGCAAGCTTATTTTGTCCATTAGATCGAAAGATCTGAAAAACCCATACATTTAACCACCCATAGACCGTCCCCTCGAAGAAATCAGGACAGAAGTGGTTGAATGTGGACAAAAGAGACGGATTATAACAGCAGGTGTAAACGGGAATGTGTCTCCCTCGTCTACTTGTGATCTGTACAACCAAAACACATCTTAATACCCGGTGGAAACAGGGCCAGAGTGAAAATTACATCGCGGAGCAAAGAGGACACTGACAACGTGCCGACAGACAAGACAGAGCAGGTTGCTTTTGGTATGAAACAAAGTCTCAGCTTTCAAATTTTGTCATTTTTTTAAGAAATTCAAACAATAAATACCGTTTTTGGCTCTTTAATGTGACGTGACAGATCAGGTTCAAGTGGCACATGAACCAATCATCTCTTCCTACTAGTAATAAACATGAATTAACATTAGAAGGTATGTTGTTTTAATTGCAGAAAGACGTCAGTACACAATTTTTTAAGTTTGATTTTCAATTTGATTCGGTTTCAATTTGATTCGGATTTGGTTATATTGACAGGCCAGATCGCCTGTCAATCAAACCCCCGGTGAATTACGGTGCTATATTTTGAAGAGGTTTTTTAAGAACAGTTTTGACATTACTAAATATCTCCTTTTGTGTTCACATACAGGTTTGGAGTAAATGATTGCAGAATTATCACATTTACCAATCCCTGTCATTTTGAGGCATTGTATATTCAAAAGGTGACTCTTCTTCCTCAGACATGACGATTGACATGATGGTTTTTATTCTTCCTCAGACATGATGATTTTGTGTGTTTGCATATTAACAAAGAGGCACAATTTTTCTTCCATTGCTCAGAAGCAGTGCATGTAAAATATACTCGTCTGCCCCTCCTGTAGTCTTGATTCGAGAGGCATGATATTTGCTGTCCTTTGTCTTTGAGCTGAAATTAATTGCCTTTGTTTTGGGAGGCCTTTTTGAGGCATTACCTCATCGATCTCTCCTGTTACCCAAAGCATAGAAGGCCCGACGAGCGGATGAAAGGAGAGGGGGGGTCTCCAGTGTCTGTGGTCACGCTGACTTGGCGCTCGGCTCACCGTTGCAGCAGATGCTGCTTTTCTCTCCACTTCACAAAAGCTTTTTCCCTCCTTTTTCTTTGGTACACTCCTGAAGCCCTGAGGGAACGCAGCCGTGACCCTCACCTCAACGAGCCAGGCTTGTGTTTCCACCGCTTCTGCGTATGGATTGTTCTGGACTCTCTCTAGTGATTCATTAGAAACAGCCAGGAGTATGCTGAGACAATCGGCAGCTAATGCGTTTCCCAGAGCTCCTGCGCAACAATCCCCTCGTCTTTTCTTCCCTGCATTTCCTTCGCTTTTTTTCTCCGCTCTTAAAGAGCATTTAGAGAGTTGAACGGAGGTCCCACTGTGAGGCGGAGAACGGCGCGGCTGCTGAGGATGTTAACAGGCTGTTGGACGTCTCAGTGGTTGTGTGGAGGTGGTGTTTCCCCGTGGTCCCGTGCCAGGCTGGTGGCCCCCGTTGGCAGTGCCCGCTTAAAGACCACATAATATGCTGTAGATGTTTGGAAGTCAGAGGCTAAATGCCAGCGGAAGTGTGCCAGGGCTGACGGACTTGCTGCTGGACTTTGTCCATGAGTATTTGACAGTTGTGAGTTATTTTGTGTTGTGTATCCAGATTTAAAACTTAAAAAGGGAGGATACAGTTAGAAGACGCAATGAAATATACTCTCGGTTTTTAAAACAAATCATTCACTACTATTCAAAAACTGAGGGTTGAAAAGATGTTGCAAAAAGTCTCTTAACTTCACCAAAGCTGCATTTATTTGATCAAAAATACAGTAAAAACTGTGATATTGTGAAGTATTATTGCTATTTAAAATAACCATTTTCTATTTTAAAGGGGACATATCATGAAAATCTGACTTTTTCCGTGTTTAAGTGCTATAATCGCGTCCCCGGTGAATCTACCAAGCCAGAAAATGTGAAAAAGGACAACCCAGTAACTTTGTTTTGGTAAGCCTTTCTCTGCAAGCATGTGAAAAAACGAGCCGTTCAGATTTCGCTCCCCTTGTGACGTAGGAAGGTGATCTTATTATAATATTACCGCCGCTTAATGTGGGTTTCCACCATTTTGTTTTCACAAGCGACAATGGTGTACCAGCTCTAAAGCCATGGAAAAAGTTTAAGCAAAGCATGCTAACTGTTCTGTCATTGGCTGCACACATGAGCACTGAACACTATTTAGAGTCTCGTTAGCTTGGTTAACCTGCAAGTTGACCCTGACAGGCTTGATTGCTATGAAAGCAGCGTTTTCTGTCCGAGCAATATTTTGGAAAAAATATTAGACCATTCACAGCATTTGATAGAAATCATAAACATTAGCCTGGTGTGTAAGACTCTGTTTAGTATAGTGGGAGTCCATACGGATTTTGCACAAAAGATTAACATGACGGCACATGCTAGATTCTCCAGCTTTGTTGTTGTTGAGCAAATGAAGTGTGAGCTGTTAAAGCTCCGCCCTCTTCTGGAAAGGGGGTGGGAGCAGCAGCTAATTTGCATTTAACACAAAAATTGTGTGTTTTTGCTCACACCCAAATAGGGGCAAATTTGACAAGCTATAATAAATGATCTGTGGGGTATTTTGAGCTGAAACTTCACAGACACATTCTGGGGACACCAGAGACTTATATTACATCTTGTGAAAAGGGGCACAACATGTCCCGTTTAATTTATTTTATATTGTTTAAGTGCAATAAGAGTGAAAGAGAACTTAGTTTAATACTCACGGGACGCGCCGTCTGACAGACAGCTTTCTGTGAGTGTGCCTCAGAAGTTTAGAAGTGATATGGCTTTAAAACGCATGCAGATAATAAACTTTAATGATGATGAAGAACTGCAATGTCACATGAGGAACGAGTTCTACAGACTCCGCCCTCTTCTGAATACGGGGCCGTGCGCAGCAGCTCATTTGCATTTAAAGATACACTCATGAAAACAGCATGTTTTTCCTTCCGCTCAAAAATGGGCATTTAAGACATGGTATAATAAATGATCTGTTGGATATTTTGAGCTGAAACTTCACAGACACAGTAAAATCTTGTAAAAAAAAAAAAAAAGGGCCCCCCCCCCCTTTTTTTTTTTCTTTTTTTTTAAATGACTTTTCAATGGTACTATATATTTGTTTATTTTCTAGGCTACGTACCCTATGAAAAATACTTGAGATGTTGTTTTTGTGCCATTTTATTTCTGTAATTGCTGAATTTCTGAGTGAAATGGGATATTCAAGAAGGAAAAATGTAGGGCAGGACTAGATTTTATCCATCAGGAATTGAATTGATTGTGAGAAGTGGGCGTAATGTACTAGAATAGAGGCTGGTGGTTGAAGAGCTGAAGCACTTGTACATTTTATTACATTCTGATAAAAGACTATGAAAGCACTCAAAAAAAAAATGGAAAAATGCAAGCTGATCAGTCGTGCCTAATAAAACCAACAGCATGCATCGACAAAGTAAATAAGGCCACTGATGATGTCATTTTGACTTGTAATTATATAAAGCTCAAGTTGAGAGACAAATCAAAGCAACTTCCTTTAAGAGTTCCTGGGTAAACAACATAAATATCGACATTTAAACGGGGTAGTTCACCCAAAAAAATGAGACAAATACAATGCAGATCTCAACATCAAACTTTAACACATGCATTTATACTAAATACAACAGCATAACTGCCAAATAATGTTCTCTATTCTGCTGAAACGCACCGTAAACCTGAGCGAGCGCCACTCGTTGCAGAAAACGCAGCTGAACGTGTGACATTGTGCGGAAGGGATGACTTCATTCCTGCGTGTGGAGATGCTGTTTTAATGGCCCAGGGCAGTGAGCGGCTCATGAGATCACTGGATCTCTCCAGGAGCTGTGAAGCCACATTACCAGCAGACTCGATTTGTCATAAAAATAAGCCGTTTCCTTTAGCAGTCATGTGTTTTCTCTGGCAGTGCCATTATGGCTTTGGCTGCCTGCCCAGGCTCATTTAAAGCTGCTCGTTGTGTCAGCCGTCCCTTCAGCATTTGAACTGAGGCCTCTGATGCCCGGCAGAGCGACACGCGCCACACTTTGAACCCCAGTCATGGTGACTTCTGGGTGAGTGCAAAACATTTATGAGCAATGCGCTGTACTGACTGCCAAAAATAATGCTTTCCTCTTCCATATTTCATTTTTTGTTCTATAGATTTACGCTTATATATCTGGCAGATGCTCCAACGTTGACTTATAGTGCTTTCAAGCTATCTCTGGGAATTGAGCTACGCCAATGTTCTTGAGTTGTTTATATTGTTCTTCGGGGGTTAAAACGTTCCTGGTGTAATGTTAAAGGTTTTAGATCATTGAACATTTTCTGAGTTCCTTGAAACACAAATGGTTATTATAGCAAAAACATGATGTTTTTGTGTGTGTCCCTTTAAATGCAAATGAGCTGCTGCTCCCGGCCCCCTTTCCAGAAGAGGGCGGAGCTTTAACAGATCAACAACAACAAAGCTGGAGAATCTCACGCAGCCAAAATGAGGATTGTCAGTAACGGTGTTCAGCCTTACATTGTTCAAACCGGAGTCGACACTGATGGAGAGACTCAGGAAGAAGTTACAACTTTTAGAATGAAACTGGACGTTTCTGAATGGTTAGTGGATAAATTTATGTAGTTGCTGTGGAGTTGATTCAACTCATCCACTAGCATAGTTTCAGCTGTGTGTGTGTGTAAAGGTACTGAGAAACAACACTACTCTTAGTCCTGCCCTGACAGCAGGTTTGCTTCTCTAATTCAAAACTCACCCTTGTCATAAAACATAATAAGAGACTGGCAAGAGATCCGTTTGGCTGATTTTATGTGGACGTTAATGATTTCCATGCCATTACAAATAAAAAACAATGCTTCCAGTGTCTACAGGAGCTGTCTGCATGTGATGCATTATGAAGCTTTAGCACATTCAGATCCTGTTGGGCAGTCCTGGCACGCCAGTCCACTTTACACTTTGCAACCCATATTGAAGTATTTCAACTTCTCCTTTAAATCCTCAAAGGCATCATGTCAGATTGTTTGTAATATTCATCTGTCAGCTCTTAATCATTGATCTCATTGGTCCTGCATGACACAGGACATTCATGTGTTTTATTAGTGTTTTTGAAGGCATAAGCGGTTTCCCGTCTCACCCTCAGAAACTCATCATGAAACCATCATCTGCTTAAGAAAACATCCTATCTAATGCTGCTTTCTCAGACTCAAATGAGGCTTAATCCTGGACTGTCAGGCGTTTTCATGGTTATTCACCACTGACATTGGATTTTTAGTTAAATACATAACCTCTGCTGGACAGTAATGACTTTCCCAGTGTCGTCTTTGTACTTTCACTCAAGTTTGAATGTTTTTGTCAGTATCATGAAGGGCATATTTTAATGCAACAGGTGGGTGTTAGAGTTTGTTTACATATCATAAATTCTGATTAACTTTGTGAGTGTTTAATTCTACCTTTTTGTTCATTGTTTAATATTTTACATTTTAAAATAAATTAAAATATCAATAATGTTTCACAATATTACTGTTTTTAAGAGACTTCTTTCAAAACATATATATTTTTTTTAACAATAGAGCATGTTTTTTGTTTTTTTAATTGTGAATTTATTTCCTGGCATCTTTTAAATGTATCCTCACCTTTTAAGGTTTTTAATCTGGATACACATGACAAACCAGTAGTAATATACAAGAATACACTATAAAAAATGCTGGGTTAAAAACAAGCCAAGTTGGGTTGAAAATGGACAAACCCAGTGGTTGGGTTAAAGGTTTGCCCAACCTGCTTGGGTAGTTTTATTTAACTCAACTATTGTTTAAAAATGACTGTATTGCTTGCTTCAAATAAACCCAAAGTATGCTGGAAACGAACATGAATAATAATTAAACAATCAACAATTATTGAATTGCTTATTAATAAATGTTCACCTTTTAATTATTATTGTTGCCTCTAGTAATTATGTGTCTGATTTTTAATTTCAAACATATTTTGGGTTCATTTTTACGGAAGAGGATTAGGGCCAAGCAATAATAAAAAATAAAACCATCTCGAGATTAAAGTTGTTAAATTAAGTTGTTAAATGTTGAGAATAAACTAGTTAAATTACGAGAAAAAACTTGTTAAATTACAAGAAAAAAGTCGAGATAAAATGTTGAGAATAAACTTGTTAAATTACGAGAAAAAACTTGTTACATTTCGAGAAAAAACTTGTTACATTTCGAGAAAAAACTTGTTACATTTCGAGAAAAAACTTGTTACATTTCGAGAAAAAAGTCGAGATAAAATGTTGAGAATAAACTCGTTAAATTACGAGAAAAAAGTCATTAAATTATGAGAACAAACTCGTTAAATTTTGAGAAAAAAGTCGAGATAAAATGTTGAGAATAAAGTCATTAAATTACGAGAATAAAGTCATTAAATTACGAGAATAAAGTAATTAAATTACGAGAATAAACTCATTAAATTACGAGAATAAACTCATTAAATTACGAGAATAAAGTCATTAAATTACGAGAATAAACTCATTAAATTACGAGAAAAAACTCGTTAAATTTTGAGAAAAAAGTTGAGATAAAATGTTGAGAATAAAGTCATTAAATTACGAGAATAAACTCATTAAATTACGGGAATAAACTCATTAAATTACGAGAATAAAGTCATTAAATTACGAGAACAAACTCGTTAAATTTTGAGAAAAAAGTCGAGATAAAATGTTGAGAATAAAGTCATTAAATTACAAGAATAAACTCATTAAATTATGAGAATAAAGTCATTAATTTACGAGAACAAACTCGTTAAATTACGAGAAAAATGTCGTTAAATTATGAGAAAAATGTCGTTAAATTTAGAGAGAAAAAGGTCGAGATAAAATGTTGAGAATAATTTAATTTCTTTAAATTCGTTAATTTAAAGTCATTAAATTAACGAATTTATTCTCGTAATTTAACGACTTTTTTCTCGTAATTTACTGACTTTTTTCTCGTAATTTAATGAGTTTATTCTCAACATTTTATCTCGACTTTTTTCTCGAAATTTAACGAGTTTTTTCTCGCAATATAACAACTTTAATCTCAAGATGGTTTTATTTTTTTATTATTGCTTGGCCCTAATCCTCTTCCGTACATTTTAAGCCAGCCATATAGTCATTTTTAAAAAATAGTTGGGTTAAATAAAACTACCCGGCAGATTGGACAAACATTTAACCCAACCGCTGGGTTAAAACAACCCTATCACTGAGTTTGTCCATTTTCAACCCAACTTGGGTTGTTTAAACCAGCATTTTTAGAGATATGGTATCTCAATATGTACATTTGATTTTTCTTCTCTAGTATTTTATAAAATTTTACACTTAATTAGGTCCATTTCCAACATTTTTTGAATCAACTTCCTAATTAATCGGTAAGTTTTCATTCTTTTTAGATATGTAATAATGATATGATGATAAAATTTTGCCTTAGATTTGATTCATTTGTTTAGAGCAATTAGCATTTTTCAGTCACTTCAGAATTGAAGTCATTTAAAGGGATAGTTCACCCAAAAATGAAAATTCTGTCATCATTTACTCCCGTTCAAGTTGTTCCAAACCTGTGTGAGTCTCTTTATTCTGCTGAACACAAAAGAAGATATTTGGAACCATAATTTCCATCCACTCTGTCTTCCACCTCAAAGTTCTTATTTGTGTCAGATACTCCCTTCATTTATTTTATCTATTCTCTCTTTTTGAAGAATGTTGGTAATCAGACAGTTGACAGACCCCGTTGACTTCCAAATGGGGAAAAAAATACTATGGTTACATCAACTGATCGGTTACCCATATTCTTCAAAATATCTTCTTTTGTGTTCAACACAACAAATAAACTCATACACATTTAGAACTTGATGACAGAAATGTAATTTTTGGATGAACTATCCCTTTAAGGACACTCCTCATTATATTTTTGTACTGTACTCGCCTTGTGTTTTGTGCAGTTTCTTAGTTTTCTTCATGCTCGACTGACTGACTTAGCATCGTAGACATGTTGCTGATTAATAATGAAATCATCCTGCTGAGGGTTTGCACAGTCCTCTGTAGTCGTGACTTCACTTTAATGCCACTACATTACTCACTTCACACTGCATCAGCAGGGATGTTCACTTCATTGAGATAAGATAAAAGCAGCGTCCCATACCTCCCTGAAACACACAGCCATGGAAACACTCCCTGATCTCTGCCTCGAGAAACTCCTCCACAGCAACTACATAAATGTATCCACTAACCATTCAGAAACGTCCAGTTTCATAAAAGTTGTAACTTCTTCCTGAGTCTCTCCATCAGTGTCGACTCCGGTTTGAACAATGTAAGGCTGAACACCGTTACTGACAATCCTCATTTTGGCTGCGTGAGATTCTCCAGCTTTGTTGTTGTTGAGCTGTTAAAGCTCCGCCCTCTTCTGGAAAGGGGGCGGGAGCAGCAGCTCATTTGCATTTAAAGGGACACACACAAAAACGGCGTGTTTTTGCTCACAGCCAAATAGGGGCAAATTTGACAAGCTATAATAAATGATCTGTGGGGGATTTTGAGCTGAAACTTCACAGACACATTCTGGAGACACCAGAGACTTATATTACATCTTGTGAAAGGTTGTCAAAATATCTTCCCGTCCCTCATGCAGCGACATCTCTGACAATGAGGGCGGAGCAACCTGTCACTCACATGAGATCCACCAATAGCAAACCACAACCATCCAATCAATTCCCCACGGACAAAATCAAGCCCCGCCCTACATTTGTTCTTGTTTGAGAAGCCGTTTCACTCAGATATATACGTCGCAACTTCTGTTTCATGCACTTTATGGTTTAAGTCTTACTTTTTTTTTCGTATCTCATTGGCAAATAAGATTTTTCCTTTTTTTTAAGCATTTAACAAGGGTTATTCTAAAATAAGACAAAAAAACAAGTCAATCAGTGAGAGATTGTTGAGTTAGAAATGTATTTTTTGCAGTGTGTAACTGTCAGTCCACAAAATGAATGTTTTACAGAATGCCAAAGGGAAAGTCAAGTCTTCTTTACATTTTCCTCGGCCTCTGAGTCTGTTTCGGAGCTCTATAAGTCCAGAGGTCGGCCGCTGATGGTTATCGCGCAAAAAAGCTCAGTTTTCCCTCTTCCTTTCGACCAGGCTTTTTGTGCCTTTCCCCTTTAAATTGAATTTTAAACCCATTCGCTCTGATTCGATTTAGGACGCTAAGCGAGCTGTGGGCACTTCTTTTCTCCTCTCCCTGTTTCGAGCACCTCCAGCTTTCCGTTTAATCTGTAATCAATTTGTTTGCAGTGTGTACAATGATCCGTGCGCGTGTGTGAGTTTTACAGGAGTAATTATGCCATAGAGGTCGGCGAGCTCCAGATTAATGCACGCTAGAATTAAACAAACTAGACTCGTGGGCCAATTATGTAGGCAGAGAAAACACGAGGGGAGCCATAATTTCCATCCACTCTGTCTTCCACCTCGAAGTTCTTATTTGTGTCAGATACTCCCTTCATTTCTTTTATTTATTCTCTCTTTCTCTTTCTTTCTTGGTTTTTTTTTAGGAGGGCCAATTCTATTTGTACGCCCACACATTCGTATCCCATGAATCCCCTCGGCGGTACAGAGTGCCGCTGCATTAGTCACATTTGCACATGCTCACTAGGAGCCGTCTGAGCGTTTTAAAAGAGTGAATGACTCTCGGCCAGCAGGAATCGCTCCTTTTACCCTCATAACTGAAGTGCAGTCCAGATGAATTATTTCTCATGTAATCTCTTCATTACTACAGTACAGTTACACATGATCACTGACCAGAAGTACCATGGTAAAAAAAACTGTTTTTCTTTAAATGTATAGGTTCTTTCATTCTTTCTATCTATCTATCTATCGTTCTATCGTTCTATCTATCGTTCTATCGTTCTATCTATCTATCTATCGTTCTATCTATCTATCTATCTATCTATCATTCTGTCGTTCTATCATTCTATCTATCTATCTATCAATCGTTCTATCTATCTATCGTTCTATCTATCTATCTATCTATCTATCTATCTATCTATCTATCTATCTGTCGTTCTATCGTTCTATCATTCTATCATTTTATCTATCTATCAATCATTCTATCTATCTATCTATTGTTCTATCTATCTATCTATCTGTCGTTCTATCGTTCTATCTATCTATCTATCTATCATTCAAACTAAATCTATCTATCTATCTATCTATCTATCTATCGTTCTATCTATCTATCGTTCTATCTATCTATCTATCTATCTATCTATCGTTCTATCTATCTATCTATCGTTCTATCTATCATTCTATCTATCTATCTATCGTTCTATTGTTCTATCTATCGTTCTATCGTTCTATCTATCATTCTATCTATCTATCTATCGTTCTATTGTTCTATCTATCGTTCTATCTATCTATCTATCTATCTATCATTCTATCTATCGTTCTATCGTTCTATCATTCTATCATTCTATCTATCGTTCTATCTATCTATCTATCTATCTATCTATCTATCTATCTATCTATCTATCTATCGTTCTATCTATCTATCGTTCTATCTATCTATCTATCTATCTATCTATCTATCGTTCTATCTATCTATCTATCGTTCTATCTATCATTCTATCTATCTATCTATTGTTCTATTGTTCTATCTATCGTTCTATCGTTCTATCTATCATTCTATCTATCTATCTATCGTTCTATTGTTCTATCTATCGTTCTATCTATCTATCTATCTATCTATCTATCTATCTATCTATCTATCTATCTATCATTCTATCTATCGTTCTATCGTTCTATCATTCTATCATTCTATCTATCGTTCTATCTATCTATCTATCTATCTATCTATCTATCTATCTATCTATCTATCTATCTATCTATCGTTCTATCTATCTATCTATCGTTCTATCTATCATTCTATCGTTCTATCTATCGTTCTATTGTTCTATCTATCGTTCTATCGTTCTATCTATCATTCTATCTATCTATCTATCGTTCTATTGTTCTATCTATCGTTCTATCTATCTATCTATCTATCTATCTATCTATCTATCTATCATTCTATCTATCGTTCTATCGTTCTATCATTCTATCATTCTATCTATCGTTCTATCTATCTATCTATCTATCTATCTATCTATCTATCTATCTATCTATCTATCTATCTATCTCTCTGTCTGTCTGTGTGGATTATGGCATGTAAACCCACACTGTGTTTTTGCACTTTGATAAATAGTGCAATAAATACATAAATAAATAAATAAAAATAAGAATATTTTCAGTTGTGATACTGTGTGGAGTCAAACCGAGAAAGATTAATGATGTTTCTCTGGCAAACAGCAGCTATAGCACCACTGAAGTAAAAAGTGATTGTAGCACTGAAGGAGAAACTGCATGTGTAGAGAGAGACAGACGGACAGAGACTCTCCTCTATTCACATCTTTCTCTCTCGTCTCTCTGTTTTCCCATGTTCTCAGTCCTCGTCACCTATAATTGGGGTCTACATGTCTCTCTGTCTGTGATTAACACTCGACTGTTTGAATTTACACTGTCCAGAGATATTTTTTTTTAAATAAATGCTTTTTGTGTTAAACTCATTGTGAGGTCCAAGAGTCTGAGACGCACTGAAACTCTGGGATTAATAATCTAATTTAAACCTGGCGATAAACAGGAAGTTGTAAGATTTTCAAAAATGTCCATTTCTAAACTCTCATGTTTAATGGTCACTAATCAAATTACTGTCACTGATCATGTGAACTTCTTTGAACAGATTGTGATGCTCTTAGGAACATAATGACATCATGCTGGAAAACATGACCATGAGGTATGTGCATGTTCATTTTTCATTTCTTTTCACACAGATTGCTACGCTGTTTATATAATTTGTAACGAACATTTCTAAATAGTGGTCTCAGACTTTCGGACCTCATTGTATACAGTATGTGTAAGGCACTTACACTGATGAAAGCCGAGTGAGGGAAAGAAAGGTGGGCTCTTTGTCTGAAGTGATCCTAAAAGCCTTTGAACACTCAAGACACACTTTGAAATGTCACGCCAGGTCTGAGTGCTAGATTGTGGACAATACAACAGTTTGGGGGTTTGAGAAACCCTGGTACAGAAGAACACATACAGTACAGTTCACACACCCCTTGCCGAATCTGTATTTTATTGGTTTCATTGGTTATCTTGTTTGTTTGTTTGTTTGTTTTTTGAACACCCAAACATATGCTGGGTTGCTGCAACCCATGTTTGGACAAACCCAACCATTGGTTTAAATTTTTAAATAACATTTTTAAGCCCAACAGTTGGGTTTGAAACGACCCAGCATTTTTTAGAGTGAAAGGTAACTCTTTGTTTTACTGTGTCCTTGTTATATGTTACACAGAGGCTACTTACTGTAGTAAAAACAGTAACGTAGGCATAATTACATGCACCTAACCCTAAACCAAACACTAATTTGCCCAACCTGCTGGTTAGTTTTATTTAACTATTGTTTAAAAATTACTGTACTGCTCGCTTAAAATGAACTCAAAATATGTTGGAAATAAACATTTATTACTATGTTTAATAAATGAACATGCTATAATAAGTTTAATGAATAATTTAAATAACTGCTGATTACAGTTTTTTTTTTTTTTTTTAATTGCTTTTTGGTGCAATTTTCACAAGTAAATTTTCAAAACTCTTAGTACTAATATCACAACAGATCATCAAAAGTGCACTTTTTTCAAACATTTCAGCATATTTTCAATTGTGTTAGTACAATACACAAAATCAGAAAGTATCCTTTTCACAACACAAAATAAGTGTTTCATCTATATAAATGTTTCATTCACAGTAACTGCCTTTCATAATGCTATCAAACTTTTGATTTGCATCTCTTTTCGTTCAGTTTAATACATTTGTCTATTATTAAATCCAACTGAACTTAATGGTTAATCAATGAATCATTTGGTACACCTATAGATTTCTATAGATATTGATTTTATAGGCATAGTTTTATAGAACATTATTGCAATTTACGTTATGGATAACCAAATGTAACAAATTCTTTTCACATTATAAGCAATTTATCTCAGATTTACCTAGATGATAACCACAATTTTCAAAGTGTGTGTGTGTGTATGCGTGTGCGTCTGTGGTCCTGGTAAACACTGCGTTGTGAACCAAACAGCTTATAAATCTTATGAAATAAAATTTTTATAAAATGTAAAAATGCAGAAAGTTTTCTGTGATAGGTAGGTTTATGGGTAGGGGATAGAATATAGCATTTATAAAGTAAAAATCATTATGTCTATGGAAAGTCCCCATAAAACATGGCAAACCAACATCATTTTACATTATAGAATGCCATGTGATGCTGTAAAAAGAGGCATTACCATGGCAGAGACTGACACATTTCTGTAACTCACCCTTCATCAGTAAAGATCAACTACAGTACAGATTCAGTCATGTGGTACAGTGGGAACATTTACTGTATTGCCAGCACACTCTGTTCTACACAAAACCACATGACTGTGTCATACTTTATCAAACCTTTTGATAGCATACTGAATAGATATTATTACAAACATTATGGATTTTATGTAATTTAGGTAATGTAAGTGTTTTTTCTAATGTGGCATCTGTAGCCTGCATGTGATAACTATGATAATGATGATTATTTCAGCATAAAGGGTGATTTGAAACATGTATCATGCATTGTTTGCTGTTGGATGAACTTATTGTTAAAAGTACTAAACTGAAAGAAGATCATACTGTTGTGTTTCAGTGATTAAACCAAATGTTCCCATTACATATTATAATAATCTTGTGTTTGAAACAATGATTATGTGGACCGAAAACATGTGCAACTGACTGAAAGCATTCCATCAAGTTTTGAAAGAATGACTAGCTGCGTTACAAGTGTGATCAGTTTGGATTTTTGTACTAAGAGTTTTGAAAATGTACACCTTACTTGTGAAAATAGTACCAAAGCAAATAATAAAAAAAAAAAAACTGTAATAAATGTTCACCTTTATTTTTGCCTCTAATAATTGTCTGATTTTCAATTTCCAACCTATTTTGGGTTCATTTTAAGCCAGACATATAGTCATTTTTAAACAATAGTTGGGTTAAAAACTGCCCAGCACGTTTGGCAAACATTTAACCCAACTGCTGGGTTTGTCCATTTTCAACCCAACATTTTTTAAAGTATTTATTAAGTAGTGTATGGTGTTAATTACTATTACCCAGTTCTTAAATGTATAGTAACAAGGGTAAGAAGAATACCTTCAAAGTAACTGATGTTTGTTTCATGCAAATATGGTTTAATTCCATTTAGACACAAAGATTGCACTCATATAATATTTCGTTTTACACCCCGAGGTTCATAATCAATATTTTCTCAAGGTTTTTTGGAAAAGAAAAGAAAAAAACATGAAAAAACACAAACACTTTTAAGCATTTCAGGCCCTATTTCAAACCTTATTTGAAGAAAAATGCGACAGACTTTAATAATGATGAATTCTGTGCCACTGTGGACTACTATCTTTCCTCTTTTCCACCTTTTCTTCCCCTTCGCCAAAACAATTTCCATCTGGGCCGAGTCCCAGCAAGACTGGTGCTCAATTACCACACTCCAATACACACAGAGAGAACTCAACATCTCCAGCCGAACACACACCTGCACTCACGCAGAGAGAGAGAGAGACATGTCTCGCTGATGGATCTGGCCCGTCCACCCACACAAACTCTCACAGGCAGCACTTGGTCAAATATCACAAAGAAAGAGTGAGCGAATGAAAAAACAGCACGATAGAGGAAAAGATGCTGTATCCCCCTCCTGTCTGTGGATTTTTTTGGACCGCGGCTACTCCCCCACACCATCTTCCCCAGAGCTTATGAAAGACGAGGGATGTTTATGCGTCTGACAGCGCTCTCCATTCTTTCAGCAGACGTTTTTTGCTTTTAAAACCATTAACCCTGCCAGCTAATGTCATGATGGATTTCATAAGCGAACACGCTCTTAGAGCTGCCAGGCCAGACGTCAGGCATCTGCTGACAAAAGCTCCTATAGCTTGAGAGAGAGAGAGGGAAAAAAAGCGTAGGAACATAAACACGATCCTTAAAAACAGCCCATAAAAATTCTTTGCTATGGAAACATGGAAATGAGATGCTCTGTTGTAGACATAAACATTTCTAGATGTTAATATAACCCTGAAGACATCCTAGCGAAGACATTGCGTTGCACTCGATATTTCTCCTTTCAGAGTGTTATTGAACTTTGCTCCTCTCGGCTCTGGTTTGTATCTGTTTTAGACGTGTCTGATGTGTCTTAAGTGGGTTTGCTTATGTAAAATAAAGGATGCTATATCAGGATCCTGCGCGTCTGTGTGTAGACAGCTGGTGTGGTGGATCAAAGATGGGCACAGCACCTGATGCCCGCTGCCCGCTTCTGCACAGCAAAATGTGCCAAAATAGACAAATGCCCACCCTGTGGCCCAGAGGAAGTTAAAAGACTGAGCTTTCCCATTTTTATATACTGAATTTCATCCCACACTCTTAAAAATAAAGGCCTATTTTCATTATAGAGGGTTGTGTAGAGTTGGCTATGGGGTTCTGTGGAGATGTTAATCAATCTTAAAGGGATAGTTCACCTAAAAATGAAGATTCTGTTAGGGCTGTGCGATTAATCGTAAGTGATTTTCCGTCCAACGCACCTTCCTTTCCTTCACAGCGAAAAGCCCAATGTCTAAGTGAGTGTTGTAAATGCAGTCTACTGTTACTCAACTGTGGGACGTGTTTGATATTAAACAGTGTTATTAAAAGCGCATCAAGCCACAAAAGAGACAATGTTCCTTAGGCGGCTTTCTGTGCGCGCTAGAATTCGGAGCTGAACTCGGATAAGCAAATGGGCTGCGGATATATGCCTAACCCATTTGTGTACACACAAAAATGTCAAAATGCCTTTTTGTTGAGCATTCACATACACAAAGGCCCTATTTTAACAATCTAAGCGCATGGTCTGAAGTGTATGGCATAAGTGCACTTAGGGCATGTCTGAATCTACTTTTGCTAGTTTAATGATGGGAAAAATGGTCAGCGCGCCTGGTGCATGGTCTAAAAGGGTTGTACCTATTCTCTTAATGAGTCATGGGTGTGTTTTGGGCATAACATGCAATAAACCAATCAGAGTCTCATCTCCCATTCCCTTTAAAAGCCAGTTGTGCTTGCACCATGGCGGATTTGCTATTTACATGGCAGAATTTTCAAGCAGAAAAAATGAACGCTTCTCTGGCGAGGAAACGGATCTGCTCATGCATGAGGTTAAAGCACGCGAACAGGACAAGCCGGATTCCACCAAAGCATTTTTATCTTTATGCACACAATAATAATTTTGTACATTGTAATCCTTTTATTTTTAATATTTGGCATGTTTGTGTGCTGCTGTGCATCCCTGTGTGTGTAACAACACACGTTGTGCACCCACATATAGGTGCATATTACTAACATACTCTTTAAATAACAAAAAAATTACTGCACCATTGACTTTAGACCAGGTTTGTGTTGGTCAATGGCACAGTCATTTTCAGTTGCCTCAAAATAGCAATACGCCAACAATGCACCTGAACACACCTCGTTTTCAGACCAGCATGCCCATGGGCATGAGTGCATTTGCTATTTAAACAAAATGGCGCTGGACGTAAAGATGATAACTGCGTCTGGCTGAAACTAGCAAAAAACACTTGTGTGCCGCATTAAGCCGGGTGTATAATAGGACCCATGATATTTTAAGTAAACATACTCAAAAGAAACATGGCTGTCTGCCATATTAATCAAAGAACAAAAGACAGAGAAAATCACTCACTGATCTTGACTGAATAACTTAAGGAGCTTTAATAAGGAGTAATTTATATTTAATGCAGACAATGCAGTGTTATTTTACATTTGATTATTCGAAGCTTATTACTTATCTGAATAGCACTGTTAGTACACCTTCCTGAAAAACTTAAAACACTGTTTATTTAAATTGTATTTTTGTTCTGTTGTATTTATTTGTCTGTTTTGACTTTTTACTTGTCTTGTCTTATGTAATTATTTTTAGGACCTTTTTCTTACATTAGTTAACATTATAGTTTTTGCTAAAGTATCAATAATTGCGAAATTTCACCGATATTTAAAATAAGACTTTGATCATATCGCCCCCACCAATAATCGTGTTAAATAATCGTGATTTCAGTATTGACCAAGAATAATCGGGGTTATGATTTTTGCCATAATCAATCAGCCGTCGGTACATTCATCATTTACTCCACTGTGTTATTTTAGTATTATTTATATACTATAATACTATTTAGAATTTTTTACATTTTGAACTATTTTTAAATGTGGAGTTTAAATTTTAATTTTAGTTTTAATTTTGTTATGTGCTTTTGTCATTTTTATTAGTATTTTTTAATATTTCTAAATAGAAATAATTGATTCTTATTTTTGTTTTAGTAAGTTTTGTACTTTCAGTTAGGCAGTTCTCGTTAGAGTTTTTTTTTAGTTTTTCATCTAATAATTCTATTTAATTTTATTTCAACTTTATTCCAATTACTGAAAATAAGTTTTATTTTTTTATAGTTTTATTTTCCCATACAATGAAAGTCAGTGGGGTCCAATGTTGGTCTCTTTCAAAATACACCTTCTTTATCATCATCTCTTTTTTTAATTGAACTTGTAAGGTCATTAAAAACAAATATTTAATGACCCCCCGTATGTGTTTTGATGTGTAATAAACAGTTTTGGTATACTGTGGCCATTTAATATCCACAAAATCTGCAGAAAGACTTGTTTAAGGTAACAGTACATAGATGGTTTACTAAAGAACAAGAGAATAAAAGGCTATATTTGAGGTTTTCATGCATGTGACACAAGGCTATAAAAGCTATTTGTGTCTATTTCCAAGAGTAAAGGTGGAAGTGTTAAGTGAAAGTGAGTGGACACAATTCATCTGTCTATATTCCATCTTTGTTCCTCGATCTCTCTCTCATCCCGGTCCTGGTTGTGTTCATGCCTGTGATCGCTTCATTATGCTGTGAGGTGTTGTGTTGTTGTCTGCAGATATTGATCTGATGGTGACAGAGGGACTTTTTAAAAGGCCGCTTTGACTGTAAAGTCTGTGAGGGACAGTTTCATTATATTTTGCTGCCGTTGGCTTCGAATGCACCCAACGCTTCGAACGAGTACAGCAACCTCTAAAGTCTGGCGATCAGCAGGCGTAAAGCAAATACAGACAGCCTTGCTACTGCCAAATGCATGTTTTTGCCAGGATGTCGAACTTTTATGTGCCTCTTTGCAAGTTACATTAATTGTCTTGATAATTAAATGCCTGCAAAATTAACTTTTATTCACCCAACACAGTTTTACATTACTGAATTATTTTAGCCTCCACATTGTGCAAACAAAAAACACAGAGCGGGTGCATTGTTGAAACGCTTGTCAGGCCCAATTGTTCTTCTGTATATTGTTTTGGCACGTTTTTAAATAGCTTTACAAAAACTCTGTCCTTTTTTGCATTTATATTACATTGCTTCCTAGAAGTTTTCTTAGCCATTATGGTGTCTATGTGCAGACTGTAGGTGCCATAGATAGTGTGTGTAAGTTCAAACTGCTGCCCATTACTTTATTGCAGATAAATCATACTGCACACTTGCCCAGTAAAAATAGTTGCCAAACATACAAGATATAACCATGCTACATTATTGTCAAAGGGCATGCACAGGGTTTTATAATTATTGAGTTCCCAAAATACCCCATGGATTTTTTATTATACCATGTTTTAACTCATAAAATTTGCTGATTTGGTGTGTGTGCCTTTAAATGCAAATGAGCTTGTGCTCCCTGCCCAAAACAAAATTACTGGGTTATCCTTTTTCACATTTTCTGGTTTGGTAGATGCACCAGAGATCTGATTATTGCACTTAAGCATGGGAAAAGTCAGATTTTCACGATTTGACCCCTTTAATGAAACAGACAGCCTATATATTAAGACCTACTGTACCAAATGTATCTAATATAATGTTACATCAGATGTTTTCCCCAACAGTTAACCAAACGTTCACTTAAGACATAACAGATAATGTTTGCGTGAATACTCTTGAAGACAGATTTTTTGAAATACTGTAATTCTGTGTTTATCGGGATTGCGCGCGGGCTTCAGATGTATCATGCAGCGTGAGTAAGATCGTTTTGTTTACATCAGCATGAGAATGTGAAAATCACATTTCATTGGTTCAGACTCATGCCATCGAGAATTCACTATGAATATTCACAAAGTTGGAATGCTGCGCTTTAAAACGATACCAAACTTGTGCTGAGAGGAAGCGCGAGTGGTGAAGCGAGCAGAGAAAAACGGCATTTTTCATGGTCAAAGGAAAGGTACTCCTCTCAGAAAACATACAAATAAAGATACTTTTAGATGTTTAATTGCTATTTGGAGTACTGGGATCACTAGACAAGGGCTTAATGAACTCATTATGTAAAGAGAGTTTCAACCATAACAAAAAGTGTTTATATAATACAAATTGCCTATCCTACCTTTAATATTAGGCGATTATTTGACAATTTTAATTATATACACCTCGCTGGGTACGGCCCTGTTGTTGTTGCATCATGACCTCAGCATGTTGCCTGTTTAATTTATTTTTGGCAGCCTGATCAAATGTTAAAATCATTTTTTGTTTATTTGACATATTGGAACGAGAAGGCTGAGTGCATTGCATTGAGGGATTAAGGCAGTCGAAAATTGATTGCATTTACAATACATAAATAAATTTGTATTTTATAAATGTTCATTTCATTACAAATAGGGACTTTTTTGTACATGGGCTAGTATGAGAAATCCAAATTAAATAAGCAAAGGTATTTAAGATAAGACATGATACGGAATAACTGTCCTACTTTCTCCAGGTCAGCATCTCTGTTTTGACCAAAATGTCAAACAGAACAACTTCTCTCAGTTTGCTATTACTTGGAATATCTCAGTCAATTTTACACAGTCATTTAGCCAGTGAAGCGTTAACCTGGCCTTTTTCTAACTACGGTGTATTTTTTCTTTGCTAGGAACAGCAATGATGATGCTTTATAATGGCAGAGGAGGTCAGAGCAGAATTGTGACCCTCAAACATTTGTTTCCTGTCTGATTCACGACAGCATTTGTTCCAGTGCCTGATTCATCATGAGTACCACTTCAGAGTCTGGGACATATTGATTTAGAAACGGCCACACACATTGTATTACATACGCTCCTGAGAGAATGTGCATGTTTCTCGTCAGTTGAACAACACAAGGGTTTCTCTCTGGAATTATTTAAAGTCTTTCACCATAATTTTCACCATAAGGGAGACTAAGACCTGAAATGTCCTCTACACAAGTACATGATAAAAGTCGAGATACTACCTTCACATGATTGATTTAATGCACTTTTGTGTTTCCGAAATGTGCATAATTATGCATGCACTTCATGCATGAATTAATGTTTACAGATTAACTTAAATCCTCTAACTTTTTTTAAATACTCCACACAACCACTGGTTTGCATGATAATTCCTTTATTTTCGATCATATTTTATAGTATAGCATATTTTATATCGTTTTTAATACATATTGCCTACATTTAAGCTTGTTTGATAAATATTAGAAGTAAAAATGAAACATTTAGAATTAATTCAAGTGTAATGGACCAGTCTCTGTCGTGTTTCCACTGTAACGCCTCTGGATCTCATGCCGGAGATGGCTCAAACTGATAACTTCAGACCGCCGCTGCGTTTCACTCGTAGCCATAAATAATCAGTGTACAATTCTGAGAACATATTTTAACATCCTAAGTATTTATATTCTGTATCTTTTTGAATAAAATCATTACATTTTATGCAAGTCATAAGGTGTTTCCATCACACGAAAAGACTGACGCGACACTCATTTAGCTGACTCACATCGCACCCCTTTATGTTGCTTTGCATAAAATTAAATGATATAAAGAACAATAACGAATTTTTAGATAAAATAAAACGTACACAAAACTGTATTTTACCGAAGACATTTGACGGAGCTGCACTGCTCTCTCCTGAAGATGGGCGCAAAAAGCCCACCATAAATAACTCAATTGTGTTGTTATGTCTGACCCAGGATCTGGGTAACACAAAAACTACCCAAACACTGGGTTGTTACGTCTGAACCAGGATCTGGGTAACACAAAAACTACCCAAACACTGGGTTGTTACGTCTGAACCAGGATCTGGGTAACACAAAAACTACCCAAACACTGGGTTGTTACGTCTGACCCAGGATCTGGGTAACACAAAAACTACCCAAACACTGGGTTGTTACGTCTGAACCAGGATCTGGGTAACACAAAAACTACCCAAACACTGGGTTGTTACGTCTGACCCAGGATCTGGGTAACACAAAAACTACCCAAACACTGGGTTGTTACGTCTGACCCAGGATCTGGGTAACACAAAAACTACCCAAACACTGGGTTGTTACGTCTGACCCAGGATCTGGGTAACACAAAAACTACCCAAACACTGAGTTGTTACGTCTGACCCAGGAGCTGGGTAACACAAAAACTACCCAAACACTGAGTTGTTACGTCTGACCCAGGATCTGGGTAACACAAAACTACCCAAACACTGGGTTGTTACGTCTGACCCAGGATCTGGGTAGCACAAAAACGACCCAAACTTTGAGTTATTACGTCTGAACCAGGATCTGGGTAGCACAAAAACTACCCAAACACTGGGTTGTTACGTCTGAACCAGGAGCTGGGTAACACAAAAGTACCCAAACACTGGGTTGTTACGTCTGACCCAGGATCTGGGTAACACAAAAACTACCCAAACACTGGGTTGTTACTCTGACCCAGGATCTGGGTAGCACAAAAACGACCCAAACTTTGAGTTATTACGTCTGAACCAGGATCTGGGTAGCACAAACACTGGGTTGTTACGTCTGAACCAGGATCTGGGTAACACAAAAACTACCCAAACACTGGGTTGTTACGTCTGACCCAGGATCTGGGTAGCACAAAAACGACCCAAACTTTGAGTTATTACGTCTGAACCAGGATCTTGGTAACACAAAAACTACCCAAACACTGGGTTGTTACGTCTGAACCAGGAGCTGGGTAACACAAAAGTACCCAAACACTGGGTTGTTACGTCTGACCCAGGATCTGGGTAACACAAAAACTACCCAAACACTGGTTGTTACGTCTGAACCAGGATCTGGGTAACACAAAATCTACCCAAACACTGGGTTGTTACGTCTGACCCAGGAGCTGGGTAACACAAAAAGTACCCAAACACTGGGTTGTTACGTCTGACCCAGGATCTGGGTAACACAAAAACTACCCAAACACTGGGTTGTTACGTCTGACCCAGGATCTGGGTAACACAAAAACTACCCAAACACTGGTTGTTACGTCTGAACCAGGATCTGGGTAACACAAAAAGTACCCAAACACTGGGTTGTTACGTCTGACCCAGGAGCTGGGTAACACAAAATCTACCCAAACACTGGGTTGTTACGTCTGAACCAGGATCTGGGTAACACAAAAACTACCCAAACACTGGGTTGTTACGTCTGAACCAGGATCTGGGTAACACAAAAACTACCCAAACACTGGTTGTTACGTCTGACCCAGGATCTGGGTAACACAAAAACTACCCAAACACTGGGTTGTTACGTCTGAACCAGGATCTGGGTAACACAAAAACTACCCAAACACTGGTTGTTACGTCTGACCCAGGATCTGGGTAACACAAAAACTACCCAAACACTGAGTTGTTACGTCTGAACCAGGAGCTGGGTAACACAAAAACTACCCAAACACTGAGTTGTTACGTCTGACCCAGGAGCTGGGTAACACAAAAACTACCCAAACACTGGGTTGTTACGTCTGAACCAGGATCTGGGTAACACAAAAACTACCCAAACACTGAGTTGTTACGTCTGAACCAGGAGCTGGGTAACACAAAAACTACCCAAACACTGGGTTGTTACGTCTGAACCAGGATCTGGGTAACACAAAAACTACCCAAACACTGAGTTGTTACGTCTGACCCAGGAGCTGGGTAACACAAAAACTACCAAAACACTGAGTTGTTACGTCTGACCCAGGATCTGGGTAACACAAAAACTACCCAAACACTGGGTTGTTACGTCTGACCCAGGATCTGGGTAACACAAAACCTACCCAAACACTGGAAAAATAACCCCAAAAAATTACCTAAAGGGCTCAACCCAGAACTTGTGTAGAAAAAATAACCCAATATGTTTTAGAGTGAAGGATGTAAAAAATGACAGTAAAGACTTATTATATGTTAGTTTTCTGTTTGTAATAAATTATGTTCTTTTAAACTTTCTATTCATCAAATAATTCTGAAAATAAAATGTATCAAGGTTTACACAAAAAAGTAGCACAACTGTTTTCAACATTGACAATATTAATAAATGTTTCTTGAGCAGCAAATCAGCATCATTACTCCAGTCTTCAGTGTCACATCATTCTAATATGCTGACTTGCTGCTCAAGAAACATTTCTGAAAACATTGCTATTATGTTATTCAGATCTCATGCTGAATTTTTATCAAACCCTGCCATTTTGTCCTCTGCTTTCAGAAGGTGATCTAGAAAATGACCGTGATGAGTGATGGTTTGGGACTGTGGAGGCAGCGGCTCATCTGTGAGAAGTTTTTCCTGGTTCTTCAGTGATGCTGAACACTGATGGATGAGTGAATCTACACAGCACTGCTGACTTGTGCACATGGCAGTCATGTCGAACTCCCCCTTCTGGTGTCTGTGAGTACAGCATCCTTCACATTCACTGCACAGCAAAAAAATCCTGCTATGCAAACTTACACAAGGCCTGTTAGCATGTCATTTCTGGAGTCTTTTGAACCCGATAGTTTGTGTCAATGAGATTGTGTTCAGATCAGAGGTAGGGATATAAATGTGTACTTGTGTTGGGGTAACGAATTTTGTGCATTTGTTGAATTGACAAAACAAAAGATGGTTTCTTTGAATTTGATTTAGGTTGTATGTGAGCCAGTTACTGAGTTTGTGATCAGATAGCAGAGCTCTGGAGGAATGACCCACAAGTTGAGAACAGGGCTTGCATTCAGAGAGAGTTCTTCCTCGATGCAGCGGCTCCTGCGCTGAGAGAGAGAGAGAGAGAGAGAGAGAGAGAGAGAGAGGGAGGGAGGGTAGGAGGCAGTCGCGCTTTACTGCTGTTACTGCCGCTGCCTCGGGCCTGGCCGCCTTCCAAGCAGCAATCAATGCAGCCTGGAGTCAATGGAACTTCAACTCTGATTCCTGTTCGTCTCTACCATCTCAAGACTATGGAATCATACGGAATCTAACAATTCTGCTTCCAGTTCCGACACCTTAAATGACTGCATTAATTATATTTTTTAAAACATATCTAAGATAGTGACTGCTAAACAAAACAATAGTGTTTTTGTTTGTGGGTTTGGTTGCATGTAATTATGCATAATTTATTGTTATTACTACAGTAACTAGATGTAACGTGTGTAACAAGGACACTAAAATAAAGTGTTTTACGACCACCAAAAGTTGAAACATTCACTCAAGTTTATGCTCGTAATTTTTGACGTGCAAGTCCTAGAAACAAAATTCCTCTGATTCCATGGCTCATGCCAAATCGAATGCACCCTATTACGTCATTTCAATTTGGTTTGTAGCATCTACTCACACTCCAAGCAAAAAGTAATTAAAAGATTTTTGATCGGCCAATCCGTTCTCGTATAGCACATCAACGAATGTGACGGCAAGCACAAAAAAATAGGCTTGATGCTGTATCTTCGCAATGATTTGGTGTATTGACACCAAACTTGGTATATGTCATTACAGGCATGACTTGGGGGTACATGCACAGTATCATCACAGCGCCACCTACTGGTGCAGAGATAGGAAAAATGGCTATTTTTGCTTACAACTTTTGAATGCATTGTCCTAAAATCATGAGGATGGTCTCCTTAGATTCTTTGAGGCATGCCGAGATGAACGATATCCAGTTTTCTTTGTCCGGCCATTTTGGACGTCTGCCATTTTGAATTTTGTCATAAAAAGCTGCGTTTTACAAAAGCATTAGCATATCGTTATGAAATTCGGTATGATTCATTGAGGCCATGTTCTGAGAGGACCTGTAAAGTTTTAGGTCAAGAGATATAAGGAAATGTATGAAAATCTTCAACATATTGTCGTTTAACTTACATCATAAGATTTGTTGGCTTATTCCGAATCCTACGATACCAAATTTGCCATATTCTACCATACTTACTGTGTGCCATATTGAATTTTATTCAGAATCTACTTTTTCGGACTCCTACTAAATTTCTCCAATTTGTATGAAATTTGGTATGTAGCATCTACAGACACTCATGACAAAAAGTTATTAAAAGATTTTTGATAGACCCAACCGTTGTTTTATAATGCATCAACAAAATTGCCTGCAAGCACGCCAAAATGGATATGCAGCTGTATCTTTGCAAAAGTTGTGTGTATTGACACAAAACTTGGTACATGTCATCACAGGCATGGCTTAAGGGTGCATGCAGAGTTTCGTCATAGCGCCACCTACTGCTCAGCATGATATTATGTTATAAGTGATTTAACTGGTGTAATTTAAACAGATTTATCCTAACTTCATGATCACAGATGTCCACAAATATTTCCTTTTCCGCTATTATTCGGCTTGACCCTGTAATTGCTGCTTGCAGCTATATTTTTAATTTGTTTCCTTAACAACAGCCAATTTTATTTAAGAGCCAGGGTTCCCACTTTACTTGAAAACCTGGATATGGCTACTTATGAGTAAAAAATAATAAAAAACCTGTAGTCACAAACATCTGGAAAAGTCACTAGCCATAAAGAGTTTTTTATAATATTTAATTATTTTCATATATTTCCACACAAAGTTTCTGTAAATGAAACGGTTGAAAGCAGCTTTGTCAATACAGCAGATAAATCAAATAAAATACTTGGAGAACCACTGGCCTGTCTAGTATTTTAACTGATTCACTGAAAGAACCGACTCATAAAAGTTATTAGTTTGTGAATCAGGCTACTTGTGCTGCATGTTGTGTAGATGTTTAAAGACCATTAACAGTGCCACACTTTTAATTATAATTTCCCTCTTTTTCTAAAGAGCATTTATGGACAAAAACCTGTTTAGTGCAGATTAAGTCATAAGTATAGTATTTTTGGTCCATTTCCCAAAAGAGAAACTGCTTTTTAAAAGCATATATGTGCTAAAAAAAAAGAAATCTCAACTTTTGTGAGTACATTAGCATATTAGAATAAGCCACAGACCTAAAAGTTTAAAAGCCACAAAAATCCTATGTTAAGTGGTGGAACCTCAACTCTCACTTCCCAGCTCTACTCAAGACTCTCCCTAAAAACTGTTTTCCAAAAACAAAACTTCACGTCTACCTTGTGTAAGCACACTATTTCTTTACTCCTCAACTGAATCCAGCTGTTGCTAAACGGCAGTGCATCTGGGCTGAGTGAGCGCGAGAGAAGGAAATATGCAGAAACTGAGGAAGAATGAAACTGGTTAATGTGTGTGGTTGACCCAATTCCATGCTGAATGAAAAAAAGAGCATATACAACATGGTACTTATTTATACACTTGCTTGATTAATGGAAACGAGCGAGAAGAACATGCCTTACAGCGAATCAGCCTCCTCAAAGAAAGGCAAACCCGCCTCTAGGCTGTGGTTACAAATAAGCAGTCTCTCTTTAAAAAGTAGTCTGGGAAAAGCTGCTTTTGAGATCCCACTTGATTTGTATATTATGGTCTAAAGGAAAGTTGACACTCCCAAACAAAGCTAGCAGGATGAGCGATGACCTTTGCCCTACTGACTCACATTACTATGTTTGCGAAATGTGGTAGGCTACCTTTTCGGACATCAAATTTATTGTGCAATGCAAAGCAGAAGTGTATTACTTTTTATCACATTTAAACTATACATTTACCCCTTCAATCCAAGACTCAAGATAGCATGAAGTCTAATGCTGTGTGTGTGTCTGTGAATGATTCGAGTCCCCTACAGCCTCGCAGTGAGTGATGATGATTGTTGCATCCCTTCCTTCTTCCTGCTTCATTTACAGTGATTCCTCAGGCCTGTTTTCTTTGTTTTTGTGAGGCAGACCTGTGTGAAACACCTTGTTTCTTCTGTTGTTTAGGGTTGAGTGGATGTCTTTTGTCAACGATCCCATCCTGGGCACTGGAAGTTGGCACGGTGAGCATCTTTACCCGATGACCTCCTTGCAAAAGCTGCACAGCTTCTGTTTGCTCATTAGTAGCGCAATTAACCAGCGCACCGCTGGGCATGAGCGCCGGACCTGCTCATTCTTCATTTCTGTCTACCAGGGGCCCCAATAATCAAATCAAACAGCTACATTGTCCCCTATATTTGATATTCTTGATGCTGCTCTGAAAGACAAAATGTTTTAAGTTGCATTTTTAGCCCGGTGTGCCTCAGCAGTCAGTCAAGTCAGAATTATTTGTAACATTACACATTGTTTCAAAGCAGCTCTACAGAAAAGTATGATGTTACTGTTTATAATATTTCAATATCATCATGCCTCGCATCCGATATTTGCTATACATTGCTTTACAGAAAATACTATTTATCCAACTTGACCGATAATATAGTTTAAAGGATTAGTTCACCTAAAAATGAAAATTATCCCATGATTTACTCACCCTCAAGCCATCCTAGGTGTATATGACTTTCTTCTTTCAGACAAACACAATTTGAGTTATATTTAAAAAATATCCTGGCTCTTCCAAGCTTTATAATGGGAGTGAATGGGGCTCAAGATTTTGAAGCCCAAAAAAGTGCATCCATCCATCATAAAAGTAATCCATACGACTCCAGGGGGTTAATAAAGAAGCAATGCGTGTGAGTGAAGCAATGCATTTTTGTAAGAAAAATAGCCATATTTATAACTTTATACACTATAATCACTGGCTTCCGGCGATGGCTGTATGTGAGTTGAGTTCCTGAGGAAGAGTGACCTTTGACCCTGATGCATGAGGCAGGATGTAGCTTAGACGCCTCTCGCAGTTCACACAAAGTCAAGCTCCTCTTCTCTTATATCGATATATATATTCTTTAAAAATTCTTGTTTTAGACTTCTAAATCGTGACTGATGTTTTGTTTTGCTCTCTCCTCTGCACTTCCGGGTTTGTCATTACGTCATGTGTGAGGTCAGAGGTCACTCTTCCTCAGGAAATAGACTCACGTACTGCCATTACTGGAAGCTAGTGATTATAGTTATAAATATGGATATTTTTCTTACAAAAACCCATCACTTCACTTCAGACGGCATTTATTAACCCCCTGCAGTCGTATGGATTACTTTTATGATGGATGCACTTTTTTTGGGTTCAAAATCTCAGGTACCATTCACTCCCATTATAAAGCTTGGAAGAGCCAGAATATATTTTAATATAACTCTGATTGTTTTTGACTGAAAGAAGATAGTCATATACACCTAGGATGGCTTGAGAGTGAGGAAATCGTGGGATAATTTTCATTTAAGGGTGAAGTAACCCTTTAGGTTTTTTGACGATATCACAAACAACAGTTTAGATTTCAAGGTTAAGTTGGATATACTTGTAGATGTATAGTTCATTATTAATTAATTTGAGTTATTAATCTATTGTGTCTAACAATGAGTGCGGCAGGGATGACGTATTTTTGTAGGTCAAAACCTGGAAATGAGTTCCATTGTCCTGAAGTCAATGGGTTTTTAACGGGATTTTGGTTAAAAGCCTAAAATAAGGTCTGTGTGAACACAAGCTCAAGATATGTTCACATTTATTCTACGACATAAAACACACCATTAAATCCTCATATGTGATTTTTGTTTAAAAACTTTTACTTGTCTTGAAAAAGGCAGTTGCTAAATGGGACTGGAAATGAAACATCATGACACTGAACAGATAAACTCATCTACTCACTCTCACAGCCTTGTTGTGTTTAAAATCACACTTGCAAACTATTCTAACTCACATTTTCAGGGAAAATGTTTCTTAATAAAGACTGAATGAGTTGTCGGAAGTTTCCTTCTGGAAGTCATGTGACCTTGGTGTAGGTCATTTATAGCCTAAGGTTAGCTTTTTATTTCTGCTGATTGTATTTATTTAGGCTTCAAAATTGATAAAAGTTGTGTTCATTTGTGAAAATGATCAAAAGTATCATAAACTTTTGTTGATCACAGAGCTGTTTTTTGTGATAATTCAAAAGCCTATGAAAAATCACTCTGTCAAAATGAATGAGATGGCCAATCAAATCACAGAAGCCAAGCTCGAATTAACAATGAAAGAGAGCAAGGTAAGATATAAGTAGCTAAACACTTAGTTTCTAGTATGATATAAATGTTAAATGACCAACTAATATATCCAGTGATGCAAACTACTCAACTTTTTGTCAAATTCCACTGTTTGTATTGAAAATATAGACTGTCGTTTATATGATTCATGTAATTGTATGTGATGAGACAAGAAACATTAACAAAAGCTGTTTTCGGCATACGATTAACACGACTGAATGTGTGCATACCACCGATCAGGCATTGGTCCATCTTCTTCCATTGCTCCGTGGTCCAGTTCTGATGCTCACGTGTCACTGTTGGCTCTTTCGGCGGTGGACAGGGGCCAGCCTTCGCTCCCCACCTTGGCCGCACATGACCCTGTCACCGGTTCTCCACTGTTCCTTCCTTGGAGCACTTTTGATAGATACTGACCACTGCAGACCGGGAACACCCCACAAGAGCTGCAGTTTTGGAGATGCTCTGATCCAGTCGTCTAGCATCACAATTTGGCCCTTGTCAAACTCGCTCAAATCCTTACGCTTGCCCATTTTTCCTGCTTCTAACTTTGAGGACAAAATGTTCACTTGCTGCCTAATATATCCCACCCACTGACAGGTGTCGTGATGAAGACATAATCAGTGTTATTCACTTCACCTGTCAGTGCTCATAATGTTATGCCTGATCGGTGTATATAAAAATAAATACTTAGCACTGGATTCTAGTGCTTTTGCTGTTGTTTCTTCCTGATTCTTTGTTCCCATAAACCCTTTTAATTCCTTTATTTAAATAAAAAGATCAGTGGTTACGACCTTGCCGCGTACTAACGTGTTTGTTATTGTCACTGTATTTGTTGCCACTGCATCCAGAGTCATGCATCCAGACTGCTAAATATTTATGAGATTTATTATTTAACGCAATAGGTGTGGACTTCCCTCGTTCTGGCTGAGAACAGTCAGACGCAGAGGGCTGTACAGCATCCGAAGGCTTCTGCGGCGGCGCTGGAGGCGGGAGGGGCTGAGAGCAGAGGCAGACTGGATTAGGAGGGCCTGGGTGGGAGTGGTGCATTGTGGGGGAGCAGCCCCAGCTGTCCTGCCGCTGCGCTCTGCTCTGCTGCATGCTTCTTCTCCGGGCGTCTGGCAGGCAGCCAATGGGAGGAGGCGAATCAGTGGCACTCGAGTTCAGTGTGTCAGTGCGGGTAGCAGTCTGCGAAGGGATGGGCCAACGCAAACACGCACACTGCACCACTGCAGCACTGGCCTACTTTACCTTTTCACCTACGTAACACGTCGTACCGATGCACATTTGAATGAATGAACACTAACGGGATTTCACTGCAGTGGTGTGGAGCTGCAAAATGCATATTCAGTTGCGCGACACTGCCATGCATCTATGTCGGTGCAGACAAAGAGGAGGAGAGAGGTGGGGTTTATATAGTCTGGATTACATCACTCAGTTTTATAGCACTTAAAAACTTAATGCATGATTGGATATAAATGAATGCATACATGCATCCACGAGAGAAACCAAACAGATGACGTAAGAGTGTCATCTGTGACCTCTCTTCTCTAATTTCTGTCCATGCCATCCCTCCCTCCCCGTCTTTGTTCCCGTTGTTATGTTTTTTTTTTCCGGGCCAGACGGTAGGGACTGGTGGCTTATTAGCTATCTCATGGCCGCTCTGCATTCAGACAGGTCTGGGTCATGCCAAGCTAAGCCCCTCTTCCTCTCATTAAAGAGCAGCCGGGTAATCGCGGCTAAGCAGCTGGTTAACTCCTACTGAAAAACAGCAAATATCGCATGCGTTAATGTGGCCTCTTCTAGCATGTGAAATAACAAACAGGGGTGACCTATGTATGTCCAATCCACTCTAGGCGTTCTGCTTATTTGTGCTGGCCTAAGATCGCCTAAGTACCTTAAATGAACTGAGTGAAGCAGACAACCGGCAAACTTATAGAAAACCCTGATTCATCAAGGTGCTAGTGGAAAGAAAGCAGGTTATATTTTGACTGGCACGTCTGGGAAATCATACGGTAGGCGTATAAAGTGGCACAGCCAGAGGGATGTTTTATTGCTCAAAGGTTGCTCTTTCATTGCTCAGGTGACTTAATGGAGTTTCTCTTGCAGAATCAACTATGTGCCTGGTGTTTCTCTTCAAATTGGAGAAACATGCTACTATGGATCATAGTTTAGGAGTTTGATGAGTTTTGATTGCGGAAATCTGAGTGCAAGACATCATTGAGGTTTCTTCTGAAACTCTAGAGGAAAAATGGAAGATTATTGATGTTTTTGTTTTCAAGAGAAAGATCTGAGAGGCTCTCTATTCATTGCAGTCTAAGTAACACAACTTATTTTTTTTTTAGATAGACTTATAGATGTTATTTCTGAAAGATTTATTTCCCTTCCTGGTGCATGTTTTTTTAGGACTTTCCAGTATGAAAATTAAATAATTGATCAATCAATTGATTGATTTATTACATGATTAATTATTTTTATAATAATACAATTATAAAATAAATTATACATTTTATAATAAATTCTTAAAAAATTAATTAAATTTCCTTTTTTGCCCTTCAAATTGTATTCATGAAGCTTACACTCTAAAAACACTGGGTTAAAAACAACCCAATTTGCGTTGTTTTCAACCCAAGGGCTGGGTAAATATAGGACAGAACACATGTTGGGTTCATTTTACCCAGCAAAATTGGGCTGTTTATTTAACCCAGCATAATGGGTTGATTAATTTTTACTATAATACTATTTTTATTTTAATTTTTTTTTACTTCATACATGAATTAATGTTTACGGATTAACTTAAATCCTCTAAACTTTTTTAAAATACTCCACAACCACTGGTTTGCATGATAATTCCTTTACGTCCGATCATATTTTATAGTATTGCATATTTGATATCGTTTTTAATACATATTGCCTACATTTAAGCTCGTTTAACAAATATTAGAAGTAAAACTTAAACATTTAGAAGTAATTCAAGTGTAATGGACCAGTCTCTGTTGTCGTGTTTCCACCGTAACGGCTCTGGATCTCGTGCCGGAGATGGCTCAAACTGATAACTTCAGACCGCCGCCTGCGTTTCACTGACTGACTCCATAACCTGTCCACAAATAATCAGTGTGCAATTCTGAGAACATATTTTAACATCCTAAGTATTTATATTCTGTATCTTTTTTAATAAAATCATAACATTTTCTGCAAGGCATGAGGCGTTTCCATCACGCGAAAAGACCGACGCGACACTCATTTAGCTGACTCACATTGCGCCCCTATATGTTGTTTTGTATAAAATTAAACGATATACAGATCAATAACGAATATTTAGACAAAATAAAACGTACACAAACCTGTATTTTACCGAAGACATGCACCAATTTCTCCTGAAGGGGTCGCAAAAAGCCCTCGATAAATAACTCAACCCCTGGGTTGTTATGTCTGACCCAGGAGCTGGGTAACACAAAAACTACCCAAATACTGAAAAAAAATAACCCAAAAATGACCCAGAAGGCTCAAATAGCCCAAGATTTTTTAGAGCGTATCCAGTAAAGATAGACTTAACATTTTTCATAAATATTGAAAGGAGTCATCACATATTTTGTTTAATAAGTTTTCTTATTTCTTGGGATGCAGTAAAATGTACGAGTTGTCATAAAAAGAGTTTAACAGGAAAAAGATGTCCTCGTAAAAGTTGTGTCATGACAATGATCTTCCGTCTGTCACTCCATCTGGGCAGCAGAGAGGACATCAATCATGCCCACTTTTGAAACGGATCTGGAAAGACATGTGAAGTAGTGGTTTTTAAACAGACTCTGTGGCTGAGGCTTTCGACCGCTGGCTCTGCGTGTGTGTGTGTTTCCGTGTGTGTGTGTGTGAGGAGGATTGAAGCCAGCACGTACAGAGTCTGCTCCACAGCCTTTGTTCTCCACAGTCTGTAAATGCAATTGATCGGCATTGGACATGCAATGCGATATCTTTCAAAAATGGTCAACTTTATCTCTTTGTGTGCAGTCCAGTGTTAAATACACATGAAACATGATAATGCATGTAAGCAGTCAACTTGTAAATATATACACTTAGATTTCACAATACAATTCACAGTCTATAACTATGCAAATCACAAGTGACTCGCTCTGAGCTTCTGAAGCATAGAAATAAGCCATACATGTGGCTTTAGCATAATTCCCACCTCCAGATGTTTCTCAATGCAGCTTTTAAGCTCAGATTGTGATCCAGCTAGTGCTAAACTAAAAAAAAAAGGTGGGGGAAAAGAATAAAAAAAGGGGTGAATATTAACAAAAAAGCCCCTGACTCACATTCTCAGGTTTGGGGGCAGTTAATATTAGCATACCTATTGTTCCTCAGGAGTGAGGTGACAAAGAAAGTGCTTCTCGTTTCAATGCCCCTGAATTGGTTTAAAATTTTCTTTGTGTAAAAAGAAGCAGATTTCCCTGCCCCCACCCCGTCTTCCCGCTCGGGCCACAAAAGGCGCATTTGCCTGTAGATGCTTTGGGATCCATTGGGAGATCACCAATAAGCACTTCCATCATGCTCTTTAACATACCGGCCGACGACAGAGTGCTTGAGAGTATTGTTGATAGCTAACTGGCCATTAACTGCGTCTATGCCAATATTTGTGGATGGGATGAAATATTGATTAGGCATCTACTCACATGCACTTGTAAATAAATTGATATGGAATTGTGAAGAAAATGCATGTTTGTTTGGCTCATTTTAACAGGATAATAATAGAGGATTATGAAACTTGTTTTTGCACTGAGGACACCAGGACTGTATATCTGGCATTATTATTACATTTCCTAATTTTATATTTTTCAGCCAAATATTACTGACTGAGGTGTATACATGAGGACGTCTCAAGGAAATTAGATGATTTAACACAATCACTTGAAATTTTCTTGTGAGGCAGGAGGGGAGGAGAGGCTGGTGTCATTTGGACCGAGACTTTGCGTGTTTTGAATAAATGCATGAAATTATACAAATCTGGCGGTTCACTTTATAAGCACGCTGTAACCGAAATGTGAATGAATGCTTATTTCAGAGAGAGAGAGAGAGAGAGAGGGCGTGCAGTAGACAAAGAGAGTACATGCCTTGGCATGTTGTCCTTCATTGAGGCTTTGGAAAAGCACATGTAAAGGTCACTTGGAGAAAAATAAAAAAATTAAATAATTATAGATTGTTTTGAACTTTTTATTTGGGGATTGACTAATAATTAAGGTTTTGTTTACATTTGTCTGGCTCCCAATAATTGCTGTGTATTTATTGACACCTATCAGCCCGGATAGTAGCCATGCACACATTATGACAATGGATATTGCTTGGTTAGCCTGATTTATGCTTTTTAAAGTGACATAAGCACTGTCTGGAAATAAAGATGTTGTTATTATTGACCCAGTCAATTGCACAACATGGCTGGACATGTGATGACAACACATGATGGCACATATGTAGAACAAAAGATTAGTGTACATCATATTAATGATATTTCTCAAAAGTGCGGTTCAAAACTTTTTTAAGTTATGAGGCTAAAAATGATGCAGACTTAATGTTAGCATTATCTCCTTAAAGCCATAGTTCACCCAAAAATGATTTACTCACCCTCAAGCCATCCTAGGTGTATATGACTATCTTCTTTCAGACAAACACAATCGTAGATATATTTAAAAAATATCCTTAGTCCTCCAAGGTTTATAATAAATATTTAAAACGTCAAATAACTAGCTTCCGGTGGACGACCGTACCTATTTAACCTCGGAGGACTTTTTAAATATAGGCTATGTCCGATTGTGTTCGTCTGAAAGAAGATAGTCACATGCAAGGTGAGTAAATCATTTTTAGGTAAACTGTGTTAAAAGTGCTGTTATTTGACTCAATTCGGTGCGTTTTTTCACCTGAAAGACCTCACAGAAGACAAAATGATGTATAGACACCTCAGTTATGTAAAACCAACATCTCTTTATTAATGTACGCTTTAACCACACTGCTGGGTGAAGTATTATGAAAACGAGAAAGTTAAACAATAACTGTAATTCACATAAAATGTGTTATGTTGCTATTTTATAAGACCACAAAAGAAAAGGGCGGACCGCGACGAGCCGTGGCTGAACTCGGTCACCCCCCCTCTCTCCTTCATCCAGAATCCGTCCAATCAGCGCGGCGTATGCAAATCACAACCCAGCGCCGCACCGTCCCTGCCCCGTCCGACCGGGGTGACGTCATGCGCACATATTCTCCGGTAGTGCCGCGTCTGGCTGCAGCGAGTCAGACAGCGAACAGAAACGAGCTGCAAGGGAGGGGTGCGCACTCGAAGGGGAATATCGCCACCGCCGGCATTCCAGTCTCCTGGAATAACGCTTATTCCACGCTTCGGGATTGCACTGATTTTTTTATTACTATTGTTTGGACACAAGGAAGAAGGACGCGCATTGAATCCGCACCCGTGGAGCTTTTTAAACCAGCCGTTCCCAGCTCAATCCCACCCTCCTCCTGTAAGTTTTCCCCTCTTTGTTTCCAGACCCATCCAAGATGCCTAGTTCGCTGTTCGCCGACATGGAGCGGAGCGGCAGCGGCGGGCAGGGGGACGCCCTGGATGACCAAAGAGCCCTACAGATCGCGCTGGACCAGCTCTCCCTGCTCGGACTGGATAACGATGAAAATCCTCTGTATGACAACGAGCCCAGGAAAAAGAGCGTGAACATGACCGAATGCGTCCCCGTTCCCAGTTCCGAGCATGTTGCCGAAATTGTCGGCAGGCAAGGTAATCATTATCGTCTTCATCTTGAAGTTGCATGTGTTGTCATTTGCATGCATGATATATAGGGAATGTAGGTTATAGCCTATTTTCAACTGCACTGCCCTCCTTATGTCCGACCAAACAAAAGCAAGGGAGCGCTGACACAAGCCAAGCATATCTACCTTTAATGTGTCATCTCGTTTATACACACACAAATTCCTGTATATCTCTAGGCTGAAGTGCCATTTTCTTGCTCTCTTTGTCTCAATGGACTTTGTTTGTTTACACTCCCTATGTAGCCAGTTGGGAATAGACTTCCTTAACCAGGAAACACTATTATATAGCCAAGATGTAGGCGACAACATGTTATCTGAGAGGTACGAAGGGACAAGGCAAGTTGTTGACAGTATGATTAGAGGGTCAGACTCTCTGGAAAATCCTGAATTCAGCATGCATTTTTTTCCCCCTGTGCTATTTTTGACCCTGTATGTCAAGTAGCCGAGCATGTGGTTTGAATTTATGCCGCACCAAGAAAAAAAAAAAAAAAAAAAAAAAGGGGGGGACTGAAATTGTTTGTTGTCCCCCTACCTAGACTATGTGCTTGCATCTTTGTGTTTTGTGCTTTGTCTTATTTTTGTTTTTTTGACTTGTAGGTTGCAAAATTAAAGCCCTGCGAGCAAAGACCAATACGTATATCAAAACTCCGGTGCGGGGAGAGGAGCCGGTCTTTGTTGTGACAGGCAGGCGAGAGGATGTAGCCATGGCGCGGAGGGAGATCATCTCGGCGGCCGAGCACTTCTCGATGATCCGAGCCTCGCGGAACAAAAACAGCAGCCTGAACGGTAACGCCACAGTGCCCGGCCCGCCCAACCTACCCGGCCAGACCACCATTCAGGTGCGGGTGCCCTATCGGGTGGTGGGTCTGGTGGTCGGACCCAAGGGGGCCACTATCAAGCGCATCCAGCAGCAGACCCACACCTACATCGTCACGCCCAGCCGGGACAAAGAGCCCGTGTTCGAGGTGACGGGCATGCCTGAGAACGTGGACCGGGCCAGGGAGGAGATCGAAGCACACATCGCCATGCGCACCGGCGGCCTCATCGAGTTCACCGACGAGAACGACTTCCACGCCAACGGCACCGACGTGGGATTCGACCTGCACGGGAACGCCAGCCTGTGGAGCAAGCCCAGCTCCAGCGTCACGCCCACCTCCGGTCGCAAGCCTTTCTCCAACTACCGCAACGACAGCTCCAGCTCTCTGGGGAGTGCCTCTACCGACTCGTACTTTGGCGGCGGCGGCGGCGGAGGAGGAGGCGGCAACAACAGCAGCTCCCGGCTGGCCGATTACAGCCCGCCCAGCCCCGCCCTCAGCTACACTGCCTCCAGCAACGGCAACAACAACAACAACAACATCAACATGAACGCCAACGGCAATGGATTTGTCTACGGCGGCGAGGTGATCTCGCCCGATTGCACCGAGCTGAGCTTCGAGTCGTCGCCGGGATTCGACCCCACTCCGGCGCCGCCGGGCCTGATGTGGTCGCAGTACGAGCGCGCCACCAACGGCACCTCCCCGCCTTTTCCCACCAATGCTTCCACGAATGCCAACGGGCTGCGCCGGGCCAACAACGGCAGCCAGCCCAGGTTGTCCCCGCCCCTGCACCAAGCCAACGGCGTGGCGGAGCACCCGCTGGCGCGCCGGGTGCGCAGCGACCCGGGCGGCGGCACCCTCAGCTTCCCCGGCTACTCCCCGGCGCTTCCGGGATCCCATCACCCCGACTCCTCCATCTCCTCGTCCTCCTCGTCGTCCTCGTCCTCCTCGTCCGGGACGAGCCGCAAGGGCAGTCGGGACTGCTCCGTGTGCTTCGAGAGCGAGGTGATCGCGGCCCTGGTGCCCTGCGGCCACAACCTGTTCTGCATGGAGTGCGCCAACCGCATCTGCGAGAGGAACGAGCCCAAATGCCCCGTCTGCCATGCTGCAGTTACTCAGGCTATACGTATATTTTCCTAAACCCTGGCGACGTACGCGTGTATGTGTGTGTATGTGTGTGTATATATATACATATACGTGTGAGCTGCAGTATCCAAAAAGGGACGGTGTAATTGTTCATAATGTACTGTAGCTCGGGACGAATATTTTCAACATCTAATGCATGTTTTAAATATTAAAGCCTAGTAATCAGTAGTTTTAGTCAACTGTACACAAACGTCAATGAAGTAAGGACAGCCCGAGGTACCTTTTTTAGTCAGTTTGTCGACTGTTAGCATAAACGATTGCGCTGATCGAATGTACTGGTAGCAGACCTCGAGGTTGTTGGGGAATCTGGACGGCTTCCTGTCTGACAGACGCACAGAGACTTGCAGCGGTGGTGGAGATACTGCAGCTTATTGGATGGAACTCGTTTGAGGGAGAACAGCAACATATCCTACGCATATATATATATATATATATATGTGTGTATATATATATGTGTGTATAGATCAACCAGAAATTCCACAAGTTTTAAATATTCATGACATTAATACAGATTGAAGTATTTTATTCTTTTTTGACTTGAAAGATTATATTTCGTATTGCAAAGATGATGTTTACAGATATTTTAATTTAAGTTCAGTGAACTTTTTTGTAGCTGGGTTCAAATATCTTTTTATTTTTTAGTATGGCCTTACGGCAACGAACACTGTATTATTTTAATATCACTCGTGTGAAATGCGGATGGCGATTCAGACCACGAAATGTGTATTTGCATCGAGCAGTATTCTGTTGGGTCGGAGGGTTTCTAGGTTCAGCAAAAAATGTCTTTTGAATCCGTTTCACCCAGCATATTTTCTATTCAGTAATATAAAGCATATTTTATTCTATATTATTACGAAATGTCGAAATGTATAAAACTTAGTACGTTCAGACGAAA